>NC_090876.1:47844395-47851895 GCF_036669935.1 Montipora foliosa
GTTGGGGGGCAAACATTGGAAAAAAGGCAAATTACGGAAACTCGGCTCGTCGAAATATTGAAATAACATTGCTTAAAGTCCATTTTAGTATTTAGAATTAAGTACCTTTTATAATAATTTTATATCTTTTGATTGCCTTTGACAGTTTGACTTTCTACTTCGTTAGCTACTCATTTTTCACTAAAAAAACGTCGAACCAACTTGTGTTATCACTTCTATTTTACTACTTTGGTGAAAACATTCAATGAACGCGAAACAAATCATCTGTGTGGCTAAGATGTTCGTTATAACCCTCTCGAACTTGTGTTGTTTGCCCCCTCAGAAGTGTGTAGCTAATTCGCATGATAATAGCAAATCCAATATGGCGGCCATCGTGAATAAGGTCTATTCACAAAGAATCTTAAATCCCGATAGATTTGAAATGAGTACAACGCTCAGTTAGCCGATAGCGTCTATGCGACCTCGACCTTAGAGGAAATAGAACACGCTCAGAGTAAAATTGAAAGCGTAGTATTTCTTCGCCCATTTTAATGAACAGGTCGCTGACAAACTCGAGTTTAATTAATTAAAAACTTGCGTGAACAACTACTATCCTAATTAAGCAAATGGAGAGAGAAATAAAAATCAATCAAGCCCCTTCTCCAACACTAAAAAATATGCGGAAGATAAGGGAGGAGCGGGTAGTTTCCAATTTTGTATTGAAAATTCTAAAAATTGTAGATGTTTATTGCAATTTGATAATTTAATAATCTTCATCTAGCATATAAATCGACTGGGGACAGCTATTCTTAGTGTTATCTTCATAGAGTTATGTCGTAGAGTTAGAGTTAAGTCTCCAAAATCCTCAGCCAACATTCATAAAAGCTAACCTTAGGCCTAAGGTTAGCTTTTATGCATGTTTAGGATACTTTCTGTATTTCTGAATTCAGGATTTAGGCCTTCCAAAATCTTGAATCAGGAATTTGGAAACTTAACTCTAATGTCATTGCTCGCTAAAGTACAAAAATACAGTATAATTCAATTCTAACGCGCCATTGTCTCGAAACCATTACTACTTATCTAATTAAAAAAAGTATAATTGACAAACATATTTCAATTGTATGAACTCGCGAAAACGTATTAAAAATAGAGTATTTGGACTAAAAACACTCGACTTCCTAAATAACCTTAAAATTGTTTACTCGTCTAAGCCTTTACTTTAAAAAGACGAATTGTGGAAAATGTGTTTAAAATCTACATTTAAAAAGCACAGGTGCAAATACACACGACAGCATTGACGCGCTACTTCGTCTTTCGTCTTACACGAAACTATGCAATTATCTTGACTAATAATTAATTAATTTATCATAATTATGCTGTCCCTCCACCTCATATCACATCCAACCGCATCATATGATACACATTATACAATATTCAAACTACGTGAGGTGGCTGAGCCCAGTGCGTTAATGACTTGTAACAATAATTTCCGGCGCTAATAATCGTCTTCCCTCTCTCCTAGGGATGATTTGCAAATTTTTGTAAAATAGTTGCCAAGAACACTTATACCGATTTTCTCATTTTCAGTAAGAAAGAAAGTTGAATGTTCTCACTTTTTCCTGTAGCTTTCGTTGTTATTCAGAAACACGACGTTTCTTCAATAAAGCCGGTCTTACTTTGAATACTTCAATGGTTCGAGACTTCTCGCTGGCTGTAGAAGAAACTTGATAGTATAAATGGTTTTCAATCACGTGATGAGACGGCCATGTTGCTGCACAAAACAATGTAGTTCTGTGCACCAAAATGGCTGCTGTGACGTCTGGTGAACACCATCTATCGAAAACTCACGTTTATTCTTCAGCAAGCTCGTGAATTCAGTTCCTAACCCATATTTTCAAAATTCGTGTTCTCGCGGTTGGACTAGAAGGAGAAGTCTTGATGGTGGAAAAAAGTAGCGTTAAAAAGGGCCACCCCACATCAGCCTCGATTCCAAGCTCGTTCCAGTCCAATCGCAAAAAAAAAAAAAAGAAAAAAAAAACCCGGCCTACTGCTAAATATTTCGTAGAAATCTCTTTACAGGTTTGGAAGAAGAGTGCTTTACTTGACTGACATTTCTGTGGTATCAGGTCCGGAGATGTCCTTGATTTGCTTGCGTTTGAAAAACCCTAGCTGTTATAAAAAATTAAAAAAAAATAACGAAGAATGTTGTGATCAAACTTCTTTAAAAAATAATGGCCATAAGGCGGCCCTTAACGAAGTCTACTAAGGAGCTTAGACAACGAGCACGTAGAAAGAACAAGAACACTACAAGCAAGCAAGCAGCTTGCAAGCTGTCTCCGATGTTACACGATGATCTCCGTCGCTTCACTGGACGAACGGAGAAATTATTGAGCATAGAGTATAAACGCACAGAACAAAGAGCATAAACTAAAGAATAGAAAGGTTCTGGCAATAACCAGGTTTGACTATTAAAAGCGTGTTAAGCTGGCGTTTTAAAATCGAATAGCAAACAAAGTCGAAGTAACGTGTTACATTTGTTCTTGGATGGTTGACGTCACGCAGTCGCTATTTGGCGTTCATCGGCGCCGTCTCCTCCATGGGAGCCGAGATATCTTTTACACGTTTCCTTTTGAAAAACCCACACTAAAGAAAAAAGACAAAATCAATTCACTTGTTGGCAGGGCTGCCAATCGGTTTCGAGAGATAAAGTCCTTGAGAGCCAGTGAAGAGTTGCTGTCATGCAATCCGTGACACATGAATGAGCTGACTTCACGTAACGCGTGACTGTCAGGAAAAATTCGCTGACGTCACTTTCGCGTACAACGATTATGTTTCACACAGACGAACAACGTTTACTTTTAGCTGCTTTTCCCTTCACCTTGACTTTGGCAAATACCTTATTTTACAATTAAGCCGACAGACACAAAATACAGATACAAGCTTCCCCTTGGTTTTAAGGACGTGGATAGTGATGATTTCCAGAATTTTGATTGGCCAACCACAGCAGGGCTATCGGATAATAACACTGCTGTGACCATTTAAGGTCCCTGTGACCATATATGGTCAATAAACGTGCGCTGAAAATTTTGCAAGGAAAAAAAAAAAGAACAGCTGGGCTATAAATGCCGCCACGACGGAGGAAATGTTTGTTTTTAAGAAAAATGCTATCTTCCGCTTTTACAATCAAAACAGCATCTTTGGATTCCCTTGCGACACTAATTCTATTTAGAGCTTTGCCATTTACAACATCAAAATATCGCACAAAGAAACGATAGCTCACAGTGCTTACATTGTTTACACTTTTTCTAGAGTGCTTTAAGTGCATTGAAGCTAATTAACGGTGCGTACTTAGGCCGTGCTTTTAACTCATGAAGGCTGACAACTTTAACGACAACAAACACGAACGAGGACGAACAATAACGCATGGATTGCTCTTTGCATGTATGTATAGCGCTCTCGTAAGGGAATACATGTACACCTGTTCAATTGCGAATTAGCCCCTGTTGCCTCAAACCATTTTTAACACTTTCAAGAGGCCTTGTTATTAGAAGGATTGACACTACAACACTTTTATCACGTAACAGCAATGTTATGGTACCATGTGAAACACCAATTATTGCTAAACAAGATGCAGTCATTTTGTGACGTAACAAGTTACAATGGCAACAGGAAAGCCTTGCCAGAACACCCTATATTTTGGCATTAGTTGCTCATATCTGAAAAACAAACTCGGTGACCCCAAGTTTTTATTGCACAAAGCGATCAGCAGACCAAGACGAAACTCTGCAAAGTTTAAAAAATTCTGTGGAGCGGATTCAGAGCTACCTCAAATTTTCAATTATTTAAGGTGGCTCTGAATCCGCTCCACAGAATTGTTTTAAACTTTGCAGAAAGTTTCATTCTGGTATTCTGATTACACTTCAGACAAAAATACAAATTCAGCAACAAATTAGTTCAGTTGAACATTTCCTGCTTTTCTGTTCTCTACGCTTTGAGGTCCAGGAATAGACTGTATTTGGTATTAAAAAAGATCGAGGAAACCCTTATCCCTCCCCACTGAAAGAAAGGAATGTTTACGTGGCGATGTTTGACGTGCACAGAGGGGATGTACAACCATTCACACTGATGTGATTGACTGACTATACAACCCCCTTAATCGCAAAAGCCCTCCCCTTCCCCCCCTTGGGATCAGGACGCAGTTACCAAAATCGACTAGCAATCACGAATGGGTAAAAAAAACACAAAGTATACACACACAAAAAAAAAAACAAGCAAACAACAGAACCAATCGTTAACCCTCAGCAATGGCGGTATTTCGAAATAAGTACGAAGGCGATAAACACTTTTCCGTTAAGAGCAAGCCTCTTCCCGTACTTCCCAACATTCCCAAACTTTTCTTCTAACCCCCTGTCCGCTCCTGTCGGGGGCAGGGGTGCTTAAAGAGATGTATGACTGACCGTCAAGTCCCTCCCAACCCTCGTCCTCACTATACTCGCCTATACCTTCCCTTAAATCAACCGACATCAAATAATGTTGTTTCACAAACCTCAGTCTGTACTCACCTTGTAAAGTACCACTATAACCACCGCCACCAACAACAAACCCCCGAGAACAGACAGCAGGATTATCCACCAGGGCGTCTTCTTCTCCAACGGCGCAGTGCTCGCCGGACTGACTGTTGTTATGATCTGTAAGGATCGTGATAAACAGGACGTCAGGCGCGGTGGCCTAATGGTTAGTGTGCTTGACTCCGGATCGAGTGGTCCGGGTTCGGGTCCTGGCCGGGGACATTGTGTTGTGTTCTTGGGCAAGACACTTTCCTCTCACGGTGCCTCTCTCCACCCCCAGGTGTATAAATGGGTACCGGCGAATTTAATGCTGGGGGTAACCCTGCGATGGACTTGCATCCCATCCAAGGGGGTACTAGAAATACTCCTAGTCGCTTTATGCTACAGAAACCGCAGATAAGCACCGGCCTGATGGGCCTTCTAGGCTCGTAGCAGACTTTATTTTTCCCACAGACGCATGTCTGACAGAGCGTAGACTTCAAGCAATTGTATGGCAAAATTGAAAATTATGCTGGGCAAATTCGAGTGAAGGTAGGATCCTCAGATTTTGTCAGTAAAATCCCTTGGTTCGCAACTGAAGTTTAATATTCACACATTTTTCTACATTCAAGGTTTTTCAGAACACCGTTATTTCGGACACGTTTGCCCACCCGTCAAATGGCTTCCAAAACCGTGATAAGGCCTATTCCTTTGATATCATCTCCTTGCCGGGATTTTCAGAAATGATACGCGTGTGGCATCGCGTGTGGCATCGTATACCATTATGATAGTGGGTACCCCTTTCCGAGCTCACGAAACGAATTTTGAAAAGTCAGCCATCTACTCACGCCCCGTCCATAGGTAACCGGATGTTTTCGACAACTGAGACTTTTCCTCTCCGTATCTCCGATTTCGCATCGTACTTGCTCGTCCCCTCAACTTCACGAAAACGATTCGAAAACGCTAGCCTCCACCTACAGGGCAAGCGAGCGCACGCGATCTCTTTGGTATCACGAGGCTCTGACGTCATCGTATTCCAAAATCTCCGTTTTCACCCGTTCACGTGAATACGATAAACCTCCGTTTTCAAAAACCTTCGTTTTGGGTAACCGAAAGCGCCATATTTGTTTGAACGCGACGCAAAAACGAAGGAAAAAGTTCAAACCACAGCAAAACGTGAGATCACTGGCCCATTGGTTGGTTGATGACGTTGGATTCGCGGATTAACGTGCCAAGAACGTTCACCGACCGAAAAACGTCATCTAACATGACCAACAACATCAGAGCATTTAGCCGGAGCTCGAAGGTCATCGGAGCCGCTGCCGTTAAATTTACTCCGCCATAACTAAAGCCGTTCAGCTACCCACCTTTACAATGTCGTTAGCTTCATTAGATTGCGTGATTTCATCAGGTACTTTCACAGTGGCGGTAGTCTCAAGATCCACAGCACGCGGATTGACAAGTTCCTGAAATAAAAAGGATGCAAGTTCTACTTTCTGGAAACGGATGCTTTGGTTTTGCTTCAGGCTAAGTCTTTTTCATCCCACCCCAAAGGTGCCAGTTCGGAGACAAAAGGGCGTGGTAGTAATATAGGCCCTTCGGATTTTAGCGAGCCCGGCGCAGCCGAACATTAGGGAGTTTAAGAAACCACGACGGCTACGGAGACAAAAACGTCACTTCAAAATATAAGTTTGAGCTGTTTTAAGTATTTCATGATTATTCCATCTTGTTTATATTATTCAATATGAGCGAAGTGTCCTAAAACTGGATTGGTACGGACGGATTTGAAGTAAAGAGTGAGACTGAAAGATTCACGGTAGTGTGTCTACGTTTTCGTCAAAACCTTAAATTTGGTCATTTCACTTAGTAGTTTTGACGAGTACAAGGAAATGATTGTTCAAAAATGCGTGCCGCACGTGCAGCACGATCATTTTTCCTCTTTTAACCAATAATATTACTGCTTTTTGACGTTGTCATTGCCGTAGCCGTCGTCGTTTCTTAAACTCCCTAATGTGAATCCCATGGAGACCCCCCTCCAGCGAATACTCTATCAGTCTTATGAAAGAATATGCGGCATTGTAAATTACATAATAATTATTCAACTTCGTTTCCCAAGGCCCCTGTTCTTTCCGTCTCGGAACGGGACCGGGAAATGCATTAATTATTAGGGAGCTCAAGCACGCAGGGGCGGCAACGGAAGTGCGCTGTTTTCCTTTTTGGCTTGTCTTGACACGACGACGTTTACGTGGATACGTATCTTTCCACTGCTAAAGACGATAAGTTTCAAAGGATGAGAAAGACTACTGTCCCAGCATGAAAAATAATCATTTCCGGTTTGTGACAGTTGCTTAGAACCATCGGGAAATTAATGAAATTCAATTTCTATCGAATCCACTACCGTTATCCCAGCTAGCGAAAGAAGAGATAGATCCCGCAATTTGCGCTGAAGGGAGTCGTTTTATAGTTGATTTGAGCTTGACCAGAGGGACACTCCAATCGCATTATCCCAATCAGTGAATAGCTATATCCTGAGCAATATACTACATCGTGTTACTTAATCAGTAAGGGCTCTAAAACCACTTCCGAGCAGCCTGCCTGTTATCACGTGATGGGAAGTCGTGGGGGAGGGGTTGGGGGGGGGGGGGGGGTGCCAAACTTGTTATCCAGTCCGCTTGTTCCACTAAACCCCCCCCCCCCCCTCTCTCCAATTTCCTTCCTTACTCTTCTTACTAAGTGGCCGGAAATGTTAAAACATGGCAAGGACAGATGATCAAATGATCAAACAGTTATCATACTTGAAGCAGCGTGTTTTCCCAAAGCCGGAATGTCAACTTGATATTGGCTTTGTCTCCCGTCTTTAATCGGCCCAGCTGACATTTGAAGGACTGGCAGGCCGCCTTGCGACAACTCTACAACAGAAGAAAATATGATCGTTTCTGAAAACAACCGCGCTTCTCAGGTCATAGACCTTATC
>NC_090876.1:47864395-47901895 GCF_036669935.1 Montipora foliosa
CCAATCTCAGTTTTATTCTGCAACACAAACACAAAGGAGGATATGTACAACAAAGATATCCCTAAATAGCAAGGAATGAGCTAAGTTTGCCATTAGAGACGATAACAACTTGCCTCGGCTGCGGAAGCCCGCATCCACAGACGAGGCAAGTTGTCCTCGACGACTATTTCCAGTCTACAACTTAAGGCAAGACAACATCCTTTGTTTAACCCTTTCACCGCCATAAATGCCATTGACACTTATAGATCTTACTCTGTCTAACGCCAGACGATTTTACTCGTCAATGGCGAAGCCCTCGGGAGTGAAAGTGTCAACAAACAACATCTAGGTTCACGGGTCATAAACAATGTCCCCATCAATAAACACGATCAATATTAAAGCAACTACATACGTGCGGGGTCGTGTGCTAACTACAACAAAGATACAGTACAGGAAATAAAACCTTAAATGAAAACTTAAAACTAACTTTGTTGGAGATACATGGATAGAAATAAAATTCATGCCGATTTCAAATTTAGAATCTGTCTATTTTAGATACTGAATGAACTGATAAAATAAGAAAGTTAAGCTCCCTGTTTATAGGGTCTGATCTCACTTTTCCATGCATATAGAATAGCTTAAAATTACTAGAATCGTTGCAATAATCCGAAACAAAATTCAACAACACAGCACCTCTATACCGAACTGAATTCTTCATAATGTGGAAAACCAGCGGTAGACGACCTCGTTATAATTTTGTTTTCTACAATTGTCTGCACTATCTCGCCTTACAACTAAATCTGACACCACATGAGCGAGGGCGTATCATGTTATCGATGATTACGTTGAGTCGACAACTGATAGTGTTAACAAATGCGTTTGCGTCGAATAGGCCATTTGCGAGTTCATGTCTGCCTCCTCTTCAAAGCGAGTCTAAGTGCGAAGTTTTTGTGATGGTAATTAGTTTTCATTCAGATGTAAAGTAGAACTAATTACCATCACAAAACTTTGCACTTAGACTCGCTTTCAAGAGAAGGCAGACATGAACTCGGAAATGGCCTATTGTTGATAACCAGCACGTTTTAGGGAGACGGGGAAAAAAGCAACAAAGAACCGTTTGCGTCGCTGCGATATAGACTTCAATTTAGTTCTCGAGAACTTGCACACTAAAAGGAGAAGGGGACCTTTCGCTAACAAAACGGCCGTGAGTTGTGATCATAGGAGGCAGTGTGGCCCAGTGGTTAGGGCGCTTGCCTTGAGATCCGGAGATCCCGGGTTCAAGACCCGCTCTGACCCCTCGTTGAATTTGTTCCTTGGTAGTCCCTGGTTCAACTTCCCAGCGACACTTGTAAATAGCCAACTGGTTTGCCTCCGGCCAGTTGGGATTCTTAAAAGATGTTGTTCTTTTCCGTCGTTTCGTTGTGTTTCATTGGCCCTGAAAAGCCCTTATGGGGAGCGGCCTTATGGGGATTGTATTGTATTGGCAAGGGAAGATTACTTTGTTGTCAACGGCTTGATTTTTCGCTATTTGTAGTCGATAAATAGATTCACACACGCTATGTTTTGTCAATGATAACTTAATATCGACAACAAAAACGGTGTCGAAAACAACTTGCCTCGTCTGTGGAGGCCCCAAGTCAGGTTCTACCTTACCCTTATATACACTGTTTTCTGCGCTACTGAGTACTCTATCTTCGGCGACGTCAGTGTGAAGTTTTTGTCCAAGAGGAAGAATCTCTTCTGTGCAACATTGTCCCAAAAGAACATTCGGCGCAACTTAAAGTCTTTGTCCTTTTCCAACTCAAGCGTGTACGAAATATTCAGATCTTCAAAGAAAAGAAAAGATCTCTTGCAACTTAGGGCGCAAAACGGCAAAACAATGTCAACAAAGTAAGGCATACAAAAATTAGACCCTAGCCGCAAAAACACTTATCCAATACCGATCGTATGTCAGGGGCCGTTTACGCGCCCCGAAGCGAGTTCAATAGGCCAGTTTCGTATTCCAACGGTTGGACTGGATCTAGCATGAAATGGAGGCTAATGCGGGCAAATTAATTTGCATTTGAAAAGATTTGCCCGCATTAGCCTTCATTCCATGCTAGATCCAGTCCAGCTGTGAGAATTCGAAAATGGTCTATTCTGAGATAACCACTTGATTTCGTATCGTGTTTACATGAAGGCACACTCAACGTTGATTACGTTACCAGTTCCAGTCCACCGAGAAGAAGTTCATACCGAAACGAGGGGTTGTTCTTCGTTTACTTGACACTGTTGCGCGATTTCGTAGCGGCCTGAAATTCTCGCTCGGGTTCAAGAACCGGGGAGAACTTGCGCCGGTAGGTCATTTTCAGGTGTTATCATGTAAACGAATACAGAGCCACGACAGGAAACCGGGGTGAACCCGCGCCGGTAAGGTGGCTTCCTACAGTTATCCGAAGAAAAAATACCAAAATTTTGAAATCTGTGAAATTAAAGCAAAATGATGTCTCTTGTGAAGTGTTGGTCACTGCAATTGATGTAAAATGCAATTTTACCTAACAAATAAATACAAATCAGGGGAAAACGCTTAATATGGTGACGGACTTCCTGGAGGGGGGACTGGAAGCTAGACATTTCAAAGGACTTTTTCTCAAAACCTAGCCGTACAACCAGGGTTAAAATCTTGCGAATAAGTAAACAACATGTAGACAAAACCGTCAACATATTTTCAAAAAGTTCTATCAGACAGTTTTTCAGTTATTATTAAAATAGACGAAAATCGACGCTTTTGTCATTTGTGAAAAACCTGTCAGGCAGATTTAACTATTTATTTCTCTACATAATTATTTTTTCTCGCTTTCGGAAATCCTGAAATTTTGAGGTGGGGTTGAACGGCTGGTTTTCGAGAAAAAAGCCTTTGAAGTGTCTAGTTTCCAGTTCCCCCTCCAGGAGCTCGGTCACTATGTTTAGCATTTTCCCCTGATTTGCATTGACTAACACTTCAGAGTAGACTTCCTGTTGCTTTAATTTCACATATTCCAAAACCTTGATCTTTTTCTTCGGAAAACTGTAGTAAGCCACCTTAAATGGACCCTGCACTATAACAAGAAAATAACTTTAAACCACAGAACATAATGTTTACAATCAAAAATTTTCGAACTTTTTTCACTGGAAGCGTTCGTATCTAAAATAAATGAATTTCATAAACACTTGTTTACGTTTCAAATTTCCCGGGCGCCGTCATCTTGAAAAATCGTGACGTGTCGTGGTTGCCCCACTGTTTCAAAACAAAAGCTCTTTGTGTTTCCCCGGATCTCCATCCTCTTTCTTGCCGCTTTTGATCCGAGTCCCTTGACTGAACTAACCTTCATTGCCCCTTGCTTCTCTACTTTGAGGATTCCTAAACTTCGAGCCAGGATTCGAGCTAGGATCCGAGCCAGGATTCCAGCCAGGAATCGAGCTAAGATGAGCTTTCTCCGCTATTTATTCTCGAATTTCTCGGTTAGGTTAGGTCTATTTAGGTTGGTTCTAGTCTAGTTAGGTCTGGTTAGGGTTAAGGCAGGTCTCGGTTAGGTTAAGTTAGGTCTCGAATCCTGGCTCGGATCCTAGCTCAGATCCTAGCTCGGATCCTGGCTCGGATCCTGGCTCGAATCCTGGCTCGGATCCTGGCTTTATTCTTAGTTTACCTCCTCTACTTTTACTGCTCAATAATGTAAGCACGTAGGTATGTACGTGTGTATGGGTGTCTGTAGATGTGTGCTTGCGTGTAGGTATGGAAGGATGCATTGTAGGAATGTCTTTCAGTAACCCTAGGTGCAGCTCTACACTGTCAATATGTGCAAAAATAAGCCTCGCACCTGAATGTATGGAACAAGGCGCAATATAGTTTGTGTTTAATTAAATAAAATTAAAAAAACAAAACAAAAAACAAAAACAAGCCCTTTGAGTGAAAACAATAAGGGCAACCACAACAAGTCACAATTATTAAAAAAAAAAAACGGCGCCGGGAAATTTGAAAGTGAAAATAAGCGATTCGAAAATTCTTTCTTTTGGAGAAAATTGTCGAGCTAATAAACATGATTTTGTTCGGTTTAAAATTCGTCAATAGTCGGAGTGGAGGTTCCCTTTAAAATATGGAAGCAAAATTCCAGAAAATTCATCTGAACGTTGGCTATAGTCTTTGAGAAACCCACGATTCTCAACCTTGTTCAAAGAATTCCTCTTTTCCAGTACGTGGCCATTTACATGTCTACGGATAACACTCTGAAGATGGATTTTCTGGAAATTACAGAGCTACAATTTCTTTTTGATAGTTAATTTTGCAAAGTGAATTCTGCAGTTATCTAGTGGAAATCTTCCCTTGACGGTTCCCTTGAAATTCAATGTGCACCTTCCCGCAAAACATTTTTGCTGGTGTCAAGGGCAATTTTCTCACCCACCTAAAACATATTTTACCAGTTTCCTGTCAAATGTCGCTTTCGGGGGCTCGTGAAGACGGCTGCTTAAATTTTTGCTTAAAGCATTTTAGAGTACTACAATTGATCCTTTTGTTCAAGTGACGAAACAAAGTTAAACATACCTGAACTTCTCGTAGCTTGAATCACATCTTCATACTTTAACTTGACGATTACATTCAAGCTGTTAAGAAAAAGCCATATGCTGAAGGCAAATTAAAGCTGAAGCGTAAGTGACAAATAAACATTGCCACATGCGAAACTTTGTTCGTGCTCCCCAAATCACGACCAAGGCGACAGTTTCCGTGCGTGTCGTCACTGTGCAAAGTCGCATCTATGATTTTTTTGGCAAATATTTGCTAGCTATCCACAAAGGCAACACACTTCTTTCACAAACATTGCTTGTGTGGACGAGGCTCAAGTGTTTCAATTAATAGTGGCACGAGGGAATGCTTAATTTGGCACGTGCATTTTTTTAATTTGGAACGCGCATTCCGTGCATCGACATGAATAATTCACATCAACTTATCTGAGCACAACCCCTGGCCCGGCCCATGTACTCCTCATTTCGCAAACAAAACAACTTTATTTGAATACACGGAATTTTTCTGTTACGTGAAGATGACTAGTTTTTCCTTTACAACGCTCCACAAGGTTTTCGTTCGGGTACGCCCGTTTCAACAGGTGATATATTTTTTTCTGCTTCAATTTGATCTCACTTGATTAACAGTCTCTCCAGACAGTACATTACTAGAACATTCATGCTTGGCATTGTACACTTTAGTGATGGTGGTTGTAGTTAGTAGAGTGAGTTTCGATCGAGCGTCGTAAAAGCAAAACCAAAGTAGTTACTTTGGTAAATCAAAAAGGAAGGAGACAATCCAGTAGCCGACACAAAGAGCGGCAAAGTGACAGTGCACGCGCAAGCCACGATTGGTTTTGGTTTCACTCCTGATTGGTTGACAAAATGGCGCGAAAACTTTGAACCAATCACCGTGTGAAGTAATGCAAAACCAATGCAATTCACTAATGACTTTCGACGCTCCATTGAAAACCGCTCTATACTAGAGCGAGATATCACACAGACAAACTACGATCAGTGGAGGGGTTTTTAAGCCCAAAAGTGGCGCCCAGCGTCAAGTTACCGCCGAGAAAGTCAATGTCATGCATATTATCATTTCTTTTAATTATACTCATTCATGACAGTAATGTAGCAGCTCTCATTACTGTTTGGTATTGTAAGCAGCTTCAATTATTTTTTAAATCATTGTTTTAATTATTTAGTCTTTTGTTTTTGGTTGGGGTGGCGAGCCAATTACAATATACGTTACGAGAGCTGTGACACTACCGACCCATTCATGACTGTGCTATCGAGCCCAACGAGAGCAGGTCATTTATGTAGAGTCACACACACGAAGATAAGCATATTTTGGTTTGGTGCATGCGGAACGCATACCATTTAAAGTACAGCCCTTCCAAGAGACAACGGCCGTCGTTGCCTTCCACGGTGATCTGTTCCTCACTCAATCTAACCTTGGGTACCACATTCACGACACTCCTTGACCTGAGCGAAAAATAACAACCAGTTGTTAAAAGGGGACTTCTACAAGGTTAACCTACCAGTAAATAGACCATTTTACAGTTGTAGCTAAGTAACCTGGCCTAAGAATGGAAGCGAGGGTGCCGGTGACCCTGCTTTGATACAAACCTTTGTGATTTTCGAATGTGAATGTAGACTAATTAGAATTACAACAACACAATTTACATGATAAAATCACTGAGGTCTGTATCAATACCAGGTCACCGGCAGCCTCGCAGCCATTCATAGGCAAGATCACTGGGCAAACAACTGTAAAATGGCCTATTGCCGGTTTTCACTGTCACACCATCATCAAAACCATTAAGCAAATTAAGTCAAGAATCAAAGAGATAAAAAAAGATGAATATTCAAACAGTCTCACAAAGGTTCAAGTCTGTGCGATGTTTCGTGCGGGCGATATTCGAAGAAATGTTTTACTCAAATTTATAAGGCTTTGTATGGAGACGCCATGTTTGTGTCCCTCTCTGGGGCACAAATATGGCGGCCGGAAGCTGACAAAAACATATCACAAGATGATAAACCCCACCAAACTGAAAATTTGTGAAAAGACAAGTATTCAGCTGTTCTAATAACTAACTAAACTAAAATCTGAAAAGGATTGATAATTCCTTATTTTTAAGTTTTGATGACGTCACATGAAAACCAAGAATTGACGCATCAACTCCCGATATTATTAGGGTGTGTTACGAAAGGACCAGATATGTCCAGTATGCATGAAGACTTCAATAAGGGTCACTAACGACCCGTTTGAACGGTTTCAACATTTGCTTCAACAAGCATTCAACACTTCGTTGAACCAAATGTTCGGTGAATTTTAACAGGTAGTCCAACATTGTTGAAAGCGTAAAAACTGTTCTAAGCTTATAGAAAGCGTGTTGAATCAAGTTTAAATCGGTTTAAACTTACATCCAACATCGATTCAACTTTTCCTTTGTTCTGGAAAATGTTGAATGGTGCTGTAGCCGTTTGAACACTCTGTACGCATGCTCACATCAGGCCACAAAAGTCAATATGGCGTAGTTTATCTGGACGAGAGAGTCTGGTTTCTAGTTCTTCGTTCCTCGCAATCAAATAGACCATATTCGTATTCTCGGTATTGGACTGGAACTAGCTTGCAATGGAGGCTAATGCGGGGGAATCTTTTCATATGCAAATACTTTCTAATATATTCCCCCGCATTAGCCTCCATTGCAAGCTAGTTCCAGTCCAATACCGAGAATACGAATATGGTCTATTTGGCGAAAGTGTTGGTTTTTTTGTTAGCGCAATGTTGGAAGCGTTTGAACGGCATAACTGCGTTTTTGCGTCCAACCATAAAACTTTCTATACTTTTTATTCATTTTCCTCTGATTACATCTAGTTTACCTTATAATTACAGCTTTTTCCGATGCATAGGCCCCGACAACAATATCTAGTAATGATCAAAGAAGGAAAAAAACGTAAGGGAAAAATCACTCAGTTTTTTTGTCTTCATTGCAAGGACAGTTGCATGTTTACCTGGATATCCGTTTTCATCAACGTCAACACCTCCAGCAATAGAAATTCCAAACATCTTGAGGCCAGACTGGAAACCCGATCCTTTGATTTTCTGAAAAAAGCAAAGGGAACAATATGTCTTCCCTGCGAGTAGTTGGTTTTTCCTACGCTCCCCGAGAAAGAAACCACTGCGAGCAACCGTTAGTTTCTTTGAGTGGCCGCCGTCCGGCGCCAAGGACGAATAAATTATATTTGAACCAGTAAAACGAGTTAGTAAACTTGTTTTGGCGCTTGCGCGTGCGTTCAGCTACGTATCTGCTGCGTTTGGGCGAGCCTGCTTTGTAGCGATTTCCCGCGAAATAAGACGAAGTGACGAAGTGATGTTAAATACATCACGTGGGGTGTGACGTACTTCGCACATGCTCGATGGAAAATCACACGGTTGCTCGCAGTGGCTTCTCTCTCGGGAAGCGTAGCAGAAACCAACTGATCGCAGGGTACTATATGTCGGTCCATTGGAAACACATGGTCGGTGAACCTACTAAGGAGTTTAAACACGAAGACGCACCATAAAAGACTTTGTGGTTTAGGCACATGGAAATAACTGATTTATCAATCAACCGTGGAAGCAACCGAGAGATCTGTGATAATTTGTTCAAAGAAAAAGCCCCTTATGGCAATGTGTCCGTAATATGTCATAATATGTTATCTGTCGTTCTTTTTTTTTTAATCCCCAGTCTCTTTTTTTTCCGAACTAGATATATCTTTTCGGGCTTCCGTCTGTGTTGATGTTCGATGCTCGGCATCTTGGATAATTAATCAGTCGTGCTTGCAGTGCGTGATGCGCCCTCTTTTATAGTGCGTCTTCGTGTTTAAAGGGGCTAGGCCACGCAAGTTTAGGCAATTTCAGCACTGATCGAATGGTCATAGAATTAACTAAAATATCAAAATAACTGTTCAAAACTATAGAAGAACTCTAACAAAACACAGGGAAGCCAAGAAGGGACATGAATGGACAAAACTGGAGAAGATTGAAGTGGATTAAATTTGGGTAAATTTGTAAAACGTCGGCCCACCTTTTTTCAAAATTTATATCAATCTATATCAAAATGTCATTTACAAAGCTGGAAAATCATTCTCAGATGTTATGTGGCCGTGATTTTGCAAATGAAAGACTTTTGCTCTGCCAATTTGACGTTTAGAGCTCATAATTAACAAAATGAAACAAAATTACCTAAAATAGCGTGACCTAGCCCCTTCAAGCAAGGACAATGGCAACGTCAGGGCAAACGTTACTCCAAATTATAACTTAGAGCTATGGCAAGTACTTCGCGAGCATTTCATCTTGTTCACCTTGTACAATACGCCACAGTAACGGGCGAACTATTCTGTGGGTGGATCGGTACGAAAGCTTTTAAATAAAGATGGAAAATGTTGTATCACGTTGTCGTCAAAAACTAATTACAATTTTGTGATTTCATGTTGATGTTTTGTGGGGCACGGCGAAGAATGCACTGAAATGCGTGGCGTACGATTATTTTTTTCTTTTTCAACCGATAACATTATTTCTTTGTGGCGTCATCGTTGCCGTAGCCGTCGTCGTTGCTTCAACTCCCTACTTTCGCCAATCACAACGCAAAGAAAGTACTTGCAACAAGCGAAAAGCGCGGGAAAACGAGTAAGGGCTTGGCGCTAGCCTTTAATTGGATGAAATACGTGTACGTCACGTGGTGTCATATTTTTTATCTGATAGCCACGCGTAGTAATCACCTGTGAATAAGGCAGCTCAATTCCTTTGCTGCTCCCATGGTAGATGTACACTGCACCGCTTCCGTCTTCGCCTTCCATCGGAGCCCCAATGGCTACGTCTGTATATGAATAATAACGACACTTTCTAAGCCCAAGATCATAATGCCAGCGGTCGTCTTGAAAACAGGACAAGAAGGATGGTCCGGAAAATCTAAAATTCTTTATGGCTGTAAAACGTGTCCCTGACCTAATAACGAACAACGCTCCTTCGTTTCCCGCAAATAAACTAGGAGCTGCTTTATGCTTTTGTAACGGTCTGACGTGATTAGCCACCGTCTTAAATAAATGATGGTTCGTGGCAAATAGTGAAATAAACTGCTAACAAACCTTGGAATCCATCAGCATTCAGATCTCCCACCGACGTGATAGCCTGACCAAAACGAGAATTGTATTTTTTGTCGCCCTCGAGTACAGTGTCCAACAAATCGAGTACACCCTACACAAAACAGCAAACAAAATTGATCAAATGAAAATGTTTAGACAGCTTTTAATTGGCCGGAAGAATATCAAAACAAGAGAAAAAAGCAGTTGAACAGATTGCCGCAGCAGACAAGAAGTGTACACGGAAATTCAGCTGGAGCTGTTGGGAACGATGTTTCAATTTGACAGAACGCAAATTTTCGGGCGAATGCCGATGAAGCTCGCCCACGGCTGTATAAGAGGTACAGTATAATACGTGGTGATAAGTTCAAACATATGGAAAGTACTGTCACAGTTAAAAAGTGCAAGCGAAAACCTCTACAACAGTTTGAAAACGTACAAAAAGAATATTTTAAGGATTACGACGATGAAGTTTTCACACATTGCAGGGAATGACAGTAGGGGAAAAAATACATTCCTCTCAAGCAAATCAACTAATCTTGGGGTGTCAATACTTTAAAATACGATCCTGAAACTCGGCGTGAAAGAAAATACAAAGAAAAAACATCTTTCGGAATCCCAACTAGCGGGAATCAAAAGGTATTTACCGAAAAGGAATAGCCTATGGTTTTGCGGTGCACTCTAAGCAGAGATCTATGGAATAAATATCTAACAGCTGAGTCAAGCCGCTCCCTTTTGGAGAAAACTATCCACGAAGAGCATTTTAACTAACCTGTCCATTATTCAAATAGATGTAAACACGTCCTTCATCCTTTACATTAGTGTAGTACGGGGCCCCAACAAGCACATCTGCATACCTGCCCAGGCAATAATTAAATGATGTCCTTTAACACTAATTAAAAGAGCACAAATAATCGTGCACGTGCTGCACGGATTTTAGCACACATTTGTGCGGATCTCTGCATGACGACGACTTGAAATCACCAAATTTGAGGTTATGATGACAACGTAACCACGCAACAGAGAATCTTTCATTCCCTATTTTCATTCTGAAACCGCTAGTACCAATTTATTTTTAGGATACTTCGCCCACATTGTGCGACGTGAACGAGATGGGATAATCGCGAGAGACTTATACTGGAACAAAATTCTATTTTGAGGTGACGTTTTCGTCGACGTCGCCGTGGTAGATCTTAAGGTCCCTGTGAAGATGATTTGGCGTTGAAATGTTTTTTTTTTCCTCTTTTCTGAAATAATCACCTGTGTATTTATACTAAAACAATTATTCGCCTCAGGCTCAGTGATATTCACCGATAATCACTTCGCCTTCGGCGAATAATTGTTAAATAATTAGGACTTGTACTGAAAGAGATGTCCGATGGTAACCCTGGTGAATGAAATAGCTTATTACAGTTGAGCCCACGTCTAAGCAGTGCTAGGTTCAGGAGGAACGAAAACGAGGCTTTCGGGTCGAAAAAAGAATTTTTTTAATCGAAAAACTGTGTGATTTCTTTATTCTTGACTGTTTCCTTCGCATTTTTTTCGAGTAATGTTAGGTTTGTCTGGCCAGAGTTAACTCTGGTCTGGCCTAACTTTATCGTGGAAAATATGGCAAGGCACTGTATAGCATATGGGTGTGTTAACCGAAATAACAACCCCAACTGTGCGAATCTATCGAGGGCAGCTTCTATTCAACAACTGTAGTTTCTCTTCTGAGAAAAACGCAAATTCTGGATAGGAACTCACTATTTCTTTCGCATTTCGCACGCTAAATCTCTTACTCTTCTACATATCTGATCAATGTTGACCCCGAGAAGCTTCGCCTCTGCGCACTCTGAGACGAACACCGCTGAAACGTGGGCCAACTGTAACAACAGCCATGAAGAGATTTATTTATCGATTGTGGCTCGGGAATACTCGGAACAATCCGAGAGCTTCTATGCAGGAATCGAACCTACGACCTTCCGACTACCAGGCGAGATGCCGTACAAATGAGCTATCGGAAACTCACTGAATAGGATCAAGTGAAGCTATGAACCTTGCAGTTATGAACGCAATGTTAGCAATTGCGTAGAGAAGCCTGAAAATTCAGGACTTCAACGGGGTTTGAACCCGTGCCCTCGCGATGCCGGTGCGACGTTCCAACCACCTAAAATAATTAAATAGGATCAAGGAAGTCCGAATCAGTTTGCAATTGTTTCCATATCTTTGTTCCTCGCTTTTTCGTTGCTACCCGTCGCAAACAAGAATTTGCGATCATTGGCGATCGGTCGGGGATGAAAGTAGAACGTGTTTCCATTTACGCAAACTGTTTGCGATTAAGCTATCGAAAGATGTTTAGGATTGTTTTCGACGGAGTTACGTGCAGATAGAAACTAGCTTTAAACTCCCTAACGGCGACTATAACGCGAACGTCACCACAACAACGAGATTTTCTACGACTAGGATTGTTTCCCGACTTGCTCATGAAGAGTATTGACGTATTTTTTGTTGTTGTTGTTGCTTAAATATTGGTGATCTGTTAAAAAAAAAAAAGACTGATCTTAACGATGAATGGTGCATTTCGATCCAAAAGTAATCTTGTTTATTGTCAGAGTCGTTTAGCGAACGTTTTTTTATAAGCCGTTTTTCTACTTATAATTTTTTACTTAGTTTTTCTGTCATGGTCTAAACACATTCCTTCAACTTACTGATTGTTATCCAGGTCCACAGCACAGACAACACTGCCAAAATAGCTTCCAATCTGAAAGCACCACATAAATTAATTAAAACAAAGCTACAATAAGTCTTTCACTTGGTATACCAACCAAGCGGTTGCAACGGAATTAGTTTTCGAAGGAATGCTTAACAAGGTTAAAAAGATCATTTTGGGGGTGCAGGGATGGCGCAGTGGTGAGAGGGAGCAGTCGCCTCCCACCAATGTGGCCCGGGTTCGATTCCCAGACTCGGTGTCATAAGTGGGTTGAGTTTGTTGGTTCTCTACTCTGCACCGCGAGGTTTTTCTCCGGGTACTCCGGTTTTCCCCTCTCCTCAAAAACCAAAATTTGAAGTGATTTGTGTTAATTGTTTATTTCAGTTTATAACCTCGTTTCCAGGGTCTCATCATCTACACGAGACCCTGGAAACGAGGTTGTTCAGTTTACAGTGTCCTGAATTAAAGCTCCCGCGCTAGAACGGCTAGACACTTCAATTAAGTTCCTTTCTTTTTTCACCCCCACAATTTGGATGACCAATGATGACAAAGGAAAGGAAAGGAACTTTATTTAAGTGTCTAGTCGTTCTAGCGCTGGAGCGCTAATTGGGGACACTGTAAACTGAAATGAACAATGAAAGTAAATCAAGTCAAATGTTGGTTTTTGAGGAGAGGGGAAACCGGAGTACCCAGAGAAAACCTCTCGGTGCAGAGTAGAGAACCAACAAACTCAACCCACATATGACGCCGAGTCCGGGAATCGAACGATGACGAAGGAATCGAAGGATGACGAAGGAATCGAAGGATGACGACGAGGAAAAGGACCATGAAAATCACGATGATGCCGCTGATTCTTGTTGTCATCACTAAGCTCCTTGCCAACATCGTTGGTTCTGAAGATGTTGGACGGTGTTGACAGGCAGCTGTGTTCAAACGGCTGCATCAACTCCCAACAATGTAAACACGTGCAGTGCTTGCGGAAGGATACGACTCACGAGAATTTGTAAACACTTCGGCTGCCATCTAGTTTTCAACGTGTCAATGCATGGCTATCTCCATGGAAACCATTTGCAATGCACTTGCGTGGCCCCAACAATGTTGGAAGAGCTGTGCAAACCGATGCAACCTTGTTGCGCTACGCTTCGGCGGTCATGGAACAAAACAAATGTTGGGACTAGATGGCTGTAAAGATTGACCAGTCTCGAACGTCGAGCAACAACATGCGACAGGCAGTGCAAACGAATGCAACTTTTAAAACCCAACAATGCTGCGTCCGTTTGCACGGGGCTTTAGATATCAGGGGCTAACGAAAACTTTTCGGGCCCGAAAAACCATTTGCGAAACTGCCAACTGCTTGTTTTGGAAAGCCGAACTTTTAACATGTTTTTAAGGTAAAAAAAAAAAAAAGAAAAATGACTGTAAAGTTTGAAGACTTAAATCCTGTCCGTTCTTGAGATAAAAAGGGAATGGTGACACCCGAAAATAGTCCGTAAAGTTTCGGGACTTTCGAGAAACGGGCCCCAGATTGCGGCATAGGGAATTTTGACTACTAATCCAGTGACTGGAAATTGCTTCTTATCATTATTATTACTATTATTATTGTTGTTGTTAATTTCCCGTGATTGTCGCCACTTCTCTGATGTTCTTCTGGATCTTCTCAGTCATGTTTCAGCAGCATCCTGCAGCTTCGCGACAACCACGACTTTCCACAATAGGGAGCTTAAGCACGTGCGTTTTCGAGACGTGGACGGCAACTGGAAGTGAGCTGTTTTCCCTTTTTAACTTGTCTTAACACAACAACATTTACATTGCTAAATAACTTTTCTCCGAAAGAGATGATTATTATAAAAATCTGGGAGACACCATTGTCCTCGCACGCGGTTCGAAATGTTCTTTTCCGGTTGCCGTCTGCGTCGCTTAAGCTCCCTAATATGTGAGCAGTAACAAGGTTGACCAACAACTGGGCGCTTCCAATGATGTCAGGTACATTTATCTAGATCCAACCTTCCATAGCAGGTCTCTGCATTCTTCGAGACAGTTCCAAACGCACCAATCAAGATGGGTATCACTGACTCTCGGAGCTCTATGAATTATTACTATTATTGACTGTTTGACACGGTTTTCCCTACGCTCAATTTTCACAGGTCCATTTCTCAAACACACTAGTTGGTAACCCGGCCCTGGAGTTTAGCGACCTGTACCCACGACAACACTTACGTGCAAATCCTTTGGTTGGGGTAATTGTGAACGAACAGTGAGCCGATTTCTGAAAATGTCATATATCAGGACCTGATAAGGAAAAGGCAAAATGAGGCAGGCAGGGAAAGAAACATAAAAAGCAATTTCATGAATTCAAAGTGTCACAAATATTGCGTTCTACATTAGGAGAATGCATACATGTAATATCAAAGAAATTCGTGTTGCTTATTTCTGGACGCTTTTTGTGATTAATTTTCAGGGTCTGGGATCCATCTTGGACTGGCTGACACCACTTCCCTCGATTTCATGCAAGGCCTCGAGCACATGTGGTAGCCAATTATACCCAATAATAACCATTATATTGTTCAATTTCATTCTAGCCATTGCCATAATGTACGAAATCCATTCCCAAAATGTTGAACTATTAAACCTCATTGTTGTGTTCAACCTTGGAACTGATTTACAACTTCACCTGAAAGCACCACACAAGTCCACTTTCCCTGAATATTTCTGGGCGATCAGTACCATAAAAAAATGTTATTTTACTAGAGATCCCATGCATCTTACTAATCCATGATTATTACTGGTCATCATTGTCCAAACACTGACGTTAATAACTTGAAACCTCTGACCACAGTTGTTCAATAAGTAGATACAACAATGCCTCATACATCACCATAAGCAAATAAATCACCATCCAGAGGAAAAGCCCCAATATCGAAACCAGTCGACTTGCTATTTGACACACCTCAAACAACTTCAAATACAGCTTATATGAGAGCAATCTCCACTCACCCACACTGTAGCATTTTTAAACACAAGTGGTCAAGCCTATACACAAGTTGTCACCAAGATTTAGAATAAGAGGAATACTGTGTGTAATAGACCTTTTCAGCTTGTACATTTTGTTTTCCCAATACAGATCATGTGATGATACTCAGGAGGTTTGGTCTTTTGTTTTGTTCATTAAAGGACCAAGCCTCCTGACTATTATCACATGATCTGTATTGGGAAAACAAAATGTACAAGCCGAAAAGGTCTATTGGTTTTGTACTTAGATTAATTTACAGGAAGTCCCTGATGTGAAGGAATCCAGAATTCAGCAAATGCGAGGCTTTGGAATCCGAAATCCATTGTATGGAATATCCAGAATCCACAAATTTCAATGGAATCTGCGATCCATTTTGGCAGAACCAGAGAGTTTGGAATCCGGAATTCACGAGTCCGGATCCAGGATCCATGAGTCCAGATCCAGGATCTAGAATCTCGAGTCCAAGGACAACCTGGATTCCTTTACATAGGGCGAAGGAAGTGTCTAAGGTGGCCTTCAGCTTACCTTCCCTTTCACGCTGTCAGCTCTTGGAGCACCACTGACCACATCTGAAAGAAATAAATGTGTGATTCATTATTAGTATGGAACTTAGCCTATTGACTCCAGTAGGAGTGAGACTTAATAGATTCTACACCCATACTCTGTCTAACGGCAGACTATTTTACTCCTCAGTGGCGGGCAGTTTAAAAGTCAATTGGTTGACAACTTCAATCTAAATACTCAAAAATTCCTTTCACCCATTAGGGAATTTAAGAACTACGACAGCGACAGTCAATGAAAACGTCACCTCAAAATACGACTTTGCTTTATCATAAGTCTTTCGCGATTATTCAGTCTTGTTCATGTAATACAACGTGGGCGAAGTATCCTAAAAGTAAATTGGTATGAGCAGTTTCAGAGTTAAAATAGAGAATGAAGGATTCTCTGTTACATGCTTACATTGTCGTCAAAACCTCAAATTTGTCGTTTTTATGCAGAGCACTGCTAAGAATTACTTGCTAAAATCCGTCCTGCACACGCAGCACGATTATTTATGCTCTTTTGACTAATGATATTACTGTTTTGTGGCGATGTCGTAGTTGTAGCCTTCGCCGTTTCTTAAATTCCCTACTGACACCCAAGAGTGATCAGACTTAAATACCGGTATATGAAGATTTTACTCTCTCTAACCCCAGACAAGTTTACATGTCAATAAAATATACTCCCATCTTGCTCTTTGACCACCACCAGGTGGTATTTTCATCAGCTCATTACAAACAAACTTATCTGTCTGCCATACAGAAGTAGTAGACAAAAATACTCAAAACTTAAGTTCAAGCTGCTATCCTTTGATGATGTGTTGCTGTGGCAAATAAATTTTGGCTTAAAAAGTAATTTAAGAACATTGTTTGGGGGGAACTATTCCACAGCTATGCTACACTACAGCACATATAAATTTAAATAAAAAGCTCTTCTTTAAATAATTCATGCAGAGTTGATTTTATTTGTTAGTCTTCATGAGAGAGATTATGATGGTTGGTGGTTTAGACAGTAAAAAGCAGTGCACCTTCGTATTTAACAATAATAAATTTATACAATGTGCTGTCTCACTTTTGATGTTAATTTTGGTAAAAAGGTAATAGTCATTTCAGGGCTAGCACACAACCTGTTCTTCATCCAAGGCAAAAAGTGATACGTACAGATATAGAGCAACATATTGTAGATCCACATGCATACAGAAAATTTAAACCACATTTTATAATAATGTTTACAAAAGAAATGACCTGCTCCCAACTGTGTGGCTTCATACACGTAGCCCAGTTGGTGAGAATTGCAGTGGCATCACAGAGGCCACGGGTTCGAATCCTGTTAGTGCCACCTGAATTTTTCAGGTTTCTTATCTATGAGACATTTGCTTAAAAAATTATTAATGTCCAGATACATGTGAAGATCATCTCTATCCTTTGTCTAAATGTTGACAAACCTGGCCTTGATAGCACAGAGAATTTTCCGGTGTCCACTGAGTAACCTAAAATGCAAAGCATACATGTACAAGTCATACAAATAATAACAAGATTACAGCCAGTAAGGTTTTTAGCCCACCAAGGATGGCCATTATTGGGCTGTGTTTGTCCCAGAGCTGACAGGTACTGTAGGCTCTAATACTTAAAAAAAAGAAGAAGTAAAAATGAAGTGTATCAAAAGTCAACACCATATTTAACAGCCAACCAGCTGGCTTAGTTAGTTTGGATCAGACTACTTTGTGGGAGGTCACGGGATCAAAAACTCTGGCTAGACCATCACTAAGGGTCTTAAAATAACTGAGGAGAAAGTGTTGCCTTTGTAATGGCATCTGCAAATGGTTCGAATCTCTAGTCTCTTCAAGTAAGGATGATAAACCATAGGCTCAGTCTCACAACCCATCAATGTTCATACCCCATTATATAGTATTCTTATTGTGTTGTATCATATCGTATTGTTGTACCACAATTTAAATCGTGTTGTGTACGTATACAATCATGCACTTTGATCGTTGCTTAGTACTGGCTGTATCATGGATGTACATGTATCATGTATCCTTCAATGCTTTCTTTAATTATTTTTTAAATAAAGTTGACATAGAGAAATGTGACGATTCACTGTTTTCCATTTGATTTAATTTAGATTTTTTATTTGATAAAATTCAAAATCCTTAGTGGAAGCATTAAGGAATGAACACCATTTATTAAACAATTCCAGTCTTTTTTTGCAGTTCACTAGTGGAACCCAATATTATTATCATGGAAAATTGACTTATTATGTACTGAGCTGCTTGGTCAAAACCGTGGGGGTTTCATTGACATCTGCCAGGATCAAAATTAATATTACCGTATTTCCCTGAGTATAATACGCGCCTGTGAAAAATACACACCCCAATTTTAGACTGTATTTTGAAAAAAAAAGTTCAAGCAGAAAACAGAGAAACTGTGCATGTAAAACTCAGCATAAAAAAATCCATGTTCTGGATGAAAAAATTTGTTCCACTTCTAACAAAAGTACAGCAAATAAGCCCATATAAAGTGTTTTTAAACACTTTACATGGGCTTATAAACCACCGAAACCTTTATGCAAGCTCTAAATCATAGTCACAATCAAACAGTTCTCTTGCATGTCATCGACAAGTTCATCTTGTTGTTCGTGCACAAGATCGTCTTGTGTGCCATCAAGGTTGTTTATAATTTACTCCATACTTGACAAAGACGATTCAATCATCTCTTCAGGAATGTCAATATGCACCAGCAATCCACCAAGCAATGATTTCTTCCAAGGGCTTCTTTTGATGGCCACTGATTCCATCTGCCATCCACCTCTTTCTAGCCTTATCTTTAAATGGTTTCTTTAACTAAGGTCAACCCACCAAGAATTACTGCTGAATTGGTGTTTTCTCTGCAAATGCTGCTTTCATGTCACATTGAGCTTCGAAAGCATATTAAATAAGCGGGCTTCTTTGTCTCCCCAGTCCACCACGTTGCACACACCAAACTCTTCATTCCTTTGGCATCCATCCAGCCTTTCTCTTGGGTGGCGCTGATAACTCTGTGCTTGTTTTCAACTTTAAGCACTGTCTTCCTCTTGAAAATCACCATTGGTCTTAATTTCGATCCATCACCAGAACAAGCCAACAAAACAGTTGTGCGATTCTGCTCATTTCCCGTTGTACTAATCTTGAAATTCTCTGTGGTGTTGTTGATTGTTCGGGTTTGGTGGCATGTCAAAGTTGGGTGGCGTTTCGTCCATATTTCCAATAACATGTAGTGGGTAGTTGTGAAATTGGATGATCTTCAGCAAAATTAACAATGCTTAATTTATCAGACACAGTGTAACTCTGATGAGTTTTTGTGGCCATTTTGATGTTTTAATTAATCGCTCAAAAGTGAAGGCTATGTTGATCAGTTGTTCATTTAGCTAGGAAGGTTAATTTATTAGTGGATCTTAAACGTTTCAACTCTTGGTTCAGCCTTTTACTTTTCAATCAACGAGATGCTTCCGTGAAGCATACACTGGGTTGCCTGTGGTACGTGTTACAGAAAATCAGAAGGCACTGAATTGTGTGGTATTGAACTACAGCATTCCAGTCTCTGAAGAATAACAAATAAAAGAGAAGCCAGAAACATTGGCTTCTGGGCTGACATGTTGATAATTTTAAAGTTCCCTCACAACTTCTTTTCACCACAAGTTTAAGCATGCCCTCTGAGCACCTGACAGCTTTGTACTACCAAAGTTCACTGAAGTTAAGCCCGGTCCGGCGAGGTTAGTTTCTGGATGGGAGACCAAAATGATATACCCCTGATAAAACAGAAGCATCGGACCGAAAATACTATTAACGCTAACAAATGCGAACTCAGCAAGGTACAGATTTTGTTAGCTTTCTTTATGTAAAACAAGAACATCATTCTAAAAGCTTATTCTATGCAAAAAGTAGGTTGTGGAGGTAATTTTGAGAGTGGAAATCAAGGTTACGCGGCAGACGGCAAATACAAACTCACAATTTAATTAAGTTAACACAACAGAAAGACGCTAACCTCATTTTGACAAGAAAATGCTTTACTATTGCCGTAAAAACTATCCAGTTAAGCTCGCATATCATAAAACATGATGAATTCATAAAGGCCACCTTTTCCAGTGAACAATTTTTTGAAACAAACAACATATTTGCTATTAGAGGCAAAAACCCCTTCTATTTCACTACGTGCGTGAAGAGAAGAAACTCAATCGTGTCAAATATGCGCAATATTGCAACAAACTAAATTTCAGGATCAAACCGTTTACATGAAGAACTTTTTCCTTGAATAATAAAGCACAAAATACACGACAAGCTTTCTTTCAAACAATTCTTGGCTGTCACATTTCCAGTTATTTTTTTTACCTGAAGACTGTGCAGAGTTGATCACAGATCCACGTAAGGTGTTCGATTCGTTCTCTGTCTTTGTTGAAGCCATAACTTACCAGAGAATTTTCCATTTGGTTTCAGTGTTCTACATAACAGCACACTTGGTAAAACTTATTTTAGAAATACAGCTCACTTTGATTTCGGCTTGACGGGCGATAGATTGTTGTCGAAGTCCATTACTCGTCGCTTTTGAGATTCCAGGTGTTGGTTTTTCACTGCCTGCCTGGTTTATCCAACTGACTTTCCATTATTGAGCTCCATAAGGGTATATTTTGTTTAAGGATCCACTAAAACGCCATTCACGTTACGTGACTTTCAACGCCATTGCAGGCTAAGTTAATGATTCTCCTGTGTCCACCAGAGAAATCTACGCATTTCCACTACCCTCTCAATCCTAAGAAAATATGTGCAGAAGGCGCTATGCACAAAGACACCACTTACCAGGGGAGTGACAGGCAAGACTTTTACCGACACGGGAAAAAAAAACTAAAAAAAATAAAACAAATAAAACAAACAAATCCCACCCACTTTCCGACTGGGATTGCCATACTGGCAACCCAATAAAAACCAATGTGCCTTTGTTTATAATGCTAATGAGGGATCCATGGAGTCTAAAACAAGGATTCCATGTTCAATACACATCTCAATTTTCAGAGCTGTTTTAGCGGAAGAGAAGGTCCATATTATACACGGGTAAATACGGTAAAAAAAATCATAACAGGAACAGAAAGGTAATGTGTATCCACTGTAATCTTCACAACCTTTATGCTTTCATTCTTTCAACATACCATTGTAGTTAAAAAGGTCAACTTGATCTTGAGTAGTTTTCTCCGCAATTATATCAACGAACTCCGGATTCACCATCATTGCTGCACCTAATTAAGAACAAGTTTAGTTCAATAAACAGAAATTAAAAATAAACAGCAAACAACAAGGGGAAACTTCTTATGGGACGGTACATGTATGCTGACAACGTTAATTAAATCACTGTTAATTATTAGCAAAGTAAACACAATTTTTTGGTTGACAAACAAAGAGCATGATACATTTAGATGATTCCATTTACAAAATATGATATTCACAACTATTCTGGACAAGGTACTCCAGAATATTCTTCCAGTTTTGGGTAATAATGCCTTTTTTTTAAAAACATTCAAATGGACAATGATTGGAATCTGCGATTTTGTTGATAGCCTCATGTTTATAAAATTGTGAGGCCCATTACTAACACAAAAAACTGCCTTAACACTAACTGGTCAATTTCTTTGTAAAGGGGGTTTTCAATACAATTTTTAGTGGTCTGCAAAACCAGAGAACTTGGAAGAGGATGGACAATGCACACAAAAGATAGCGCTTCCCAAGGACCAAAGGCACAAGCTTATAGGGGGATCCAGGGGAAAATTATTTTGAAATTGGGGTGTCTTAAAACACACTGTGGAGCACAAATTAGGGTATTTGAACAGAAGACTAATACTTATTATTTTGCACCTCGATTCTTTCTACTCATATTTCCCCTTTTGGGTCACCTACTCGGTTAGTTCCGTGAACTATTTAGGTGTCCCAAACTCTGCACAATGAACCTACAATAGTAATTTTTTTTTTCCTTCGCAATCTCTTGATTTTATATTTTAAGCACTAAAATGTATTATTTTTTATTTAATTATTATTTCTGTGTGAGTTTAAATAAAAATTGATTGGACTTGACTTGACTATCATTAAATTTCGGCTTTTTTATTCACAGAGAGCACATGAATAGTTTTTTTTTTTAATTCAATTGACGGCAAATGTTGGGAAACAGTGTGACATATCCCCTTAAATGCTCCTTTGCATTCTATACAGTGCAATGTATTTTATCTGTCAATCATGACCGAAAAGACCCATTGTCACATTTCAAATGTACACGGAGTTATTATAACAAAATTAATGCAGCAGCTTACACAGGTAATGGATTGCTGGAGTGCTCCCTCAAAAACGAGTGTGCTCGATCCTCGAATGGACCAAAAAACTGCCAATACTACTCAAATTTCAGGCGTCTCTTTTGTTTTTCATGAACAAACTTTGCCGATATCAAGGTTTCGTGTTCTGTGCAAATATTTCCCATGTTATTTGTAAAATTTATGGTAATTCCCAAGGAAAAGTAGGCGATGAGATCACAAGCAATAACTAGCGAGTTTCACCAACTACAGGCTCTGTACTGGCTCTCATTGAAAACCCTGTGTCCCCTTTAACCCATTGAGCCCTCAAAGTGAGACTTCAATAGATTTTACTGTCTAATGCAAGATGATTTTACTCGTCAATGGGTTAAATTCATTTCCCAAAGTACAGTACAATTAGTTCCACACCTGTCCACTGTTTTGAGCCTACTGCACCCAATACAATATCTTGAGGGGGGTCTTTCATGTACACTGCACTAAAGCCAGCTTGACAATATCCATAGAAAGCATTGCCTTTATCCTCTGAAAAAACAAAACAAAACAAAACAAAAAACATTTTTACCACTACCACAATTATTGCTTTTAATCTTGCAATCTAATTGGTTAATTTGCAATTGTCGATAAGAGTTTAAACAGTGTGCTACTCGTATCAACCTTCTATCGTTGTAAAAGCCAATCAGAAATGCTCATTTTGGGAAATAAACCATTCAGACTGCAAGAAAGTTATAGACAACACTCAATCTTTCTGTTTTACTCTTCCACAACTGTATGGCTAAGTATCGTTTCTCTATCAGACTAAAGGTTAAAAATTCTGGGAGAGATGAATGACTCCTAACTGGCAAACGAAATGTTTACTTCCATTTACTGTCTGTCAGTGAAGAATGTAATACCTTTAACTTGGTAGAATGTCAGTTTTCTCCACATTTGCCCTATTCAATGATGGATGTTTTTACCCACAAATTAAATGTGCTACACTAGTACTGTACCTGTACATATTGTCTTCGCAAATGGGCCTTTCACAAACACAATAGAATTTACGCATGAAAAATCTCCTTACATACCCTTTACGAAAGATATATTACAATTGTGCAAGCCACTGTACACACAGAGTTTTCAACATCGCACACAACACCACCCCTGTAGCAATGCCATTGGTGGAGTTGGAGTCTTGCATGACGGGAGTAGCTTACATTGTACTTTTGAACAGTACTGTACCTTTTTTACATGGATTGACTCTACCATTTTGGGACACCCTTTCAAGGTCGTCACTAAGGAGAAAACACCTTCCGATCAACCATCTCAAAACAATTTTCCCAGTAGGTGGGAAATAAGGTTGACGCATTGAGTATCTAGGAGCACAGGCCTGCAAAGGAAATAAAAATATCAGATTTTTTCTAAACAATAACATACAAACACAAAATTTCATTTTGGATGCAGAGATGGCGCAGTGGTGAGAGCACTTGCCTCCCACCGTACCAATGTGGCCCAGGTTGGATTCCCAGACTTGGCATGGGTTGAGTTTGTTAGTTCTCTACTCTGCTCTGAGAGGTTTATCTCCAGGTACATGTAGTCCGGTTTTCCCCTCTCCTCAAAAACCAACATTTGCATTAATTTGATGAATTCAGCTTACTTGTCTGCAATTAGTACTTCAGTACTAGTCTAGAATGACTAGACACTTAAATAAAGTTCCTTTCCATAAATTTCCTTTCAATGATTAAACAGTTTTGTTTTTTTTGCTGATGTCAATAATCACAGGACCACACCAGAAAAAGAGTCTCCAAGTCCCATGCTGTTATCACTGTGTTTTCAACTACTTACATGTATTATAATACAAGGCCCTTTTGTTCAAAAGCTGACTATCACAAATTAAACCCAGGTTTTCATTTTGACAGTTAAGTCAGTTAAGCCCCGTTTACACAAGCAATTTTTATGTGAAAATTTTCGCAAGACAAATTTTATTTGCTCCTATAGACAAGGAACTTTGGCCAATTTTTATGCGACAACTGTGTTTGATGAAAAACTGGTGTATTACCTTTTATGTGACGAATAAAAGTCGTCAAATATGAAATATTGCTTGTGCAGACTACTCGTCACATAAAACATGGCAAATTCCTGCCTCTCAGTGAGCCCCACTGGAAAACAACCAGCAGACAACCTTGTCTTGTTTCTGCTTTATCTCTACTGTCCAAAGGCATTACTGACCAACACAACTGCCAATTGTCAACAATTGTTTCTTGCGCTATCTACTCAATCAAATATTATATACTATTTGTCACATAAAAATTGCTCATGTAAACAGGGCCTGTGTCCAACGGAAAGCAAGCCTGCCAGTCGATCAGTGATTTATCCCCTAACTGGATCAATATTATTAGTAGCTCAAACCATATTGGTCATTTAGGCGCTTAATTTTTAACCAATGCCATACCATTGCTTTGCCATCTTTGCCAGTGCTATAAACCACTCCTCCCAACCATTGTTTCTTTTTTTCTTCTGCAAAGTCCCCGCCTTCAATAGCTAATGCTAACAAATGAATTTGAAAGCAGCGACTTTGAGTTTCTGAACATGCATTAACGTAATGCATCATTGTTACCTACAAACTACACTGTGAAAACTTTAAAGTTTTTTTTTCCCAATAGTACACTGGCCCTTTGCAGAAGTCATACCTACAATCTTCTGATTACTACGGGTAGTTCAAATGCACTAGTTTGCCACTGGGCTGTGAGATAAAAGTGCAGGACATTAAGCCAAGTCATTTTCTTGCAAAAGAGCAGGGCACTAAGAATTTTCCCGAGTCTCCCCAAGTCAACATAAAAAAATTATCACTTAATTTCATTATACTGGTTAACAACATTTTGTCATCACCTTGATAATAAAATGATGTATTCTAGATATTTTTGCATTCCCCATAATACACTTTCAGTTTGTTTGCCCCCCAGATTTTGCTTAACGGGGACATTAAGTTTTTCAGTGAGTGATTAACCCATTGACTCCCAGGGGTTCCCCATTGACAAGTAAAATTGTCTGGCGTTAGACAGAGTAAAATACTCTGGCCTTAGACAGAGTGAAATACTAATTATAAGTCTGGCCTTTGGACGTCAAAGGGTTAAACCATTGTTTTCACATGCTCTTGGGGACACTGCATATGCCCAAAACCATTTGAAAACAATGGTTTGTTTAGGTAGCAAACAAATTTAGTGTATTATGGGACATGCAAAAATAGAGAATGCTGCACTAGGTTGTTACAAAGAATATAGGCCAGTTTTGTATTCTCACGGTTAGACCGGATCCAGCATGAAATGATCGTGCTCGATCCAACCTACAGCTGTAACTGCAAGAATACGAAACTGGCGTATTACATGCTCTTAAAATCTGAGCACTACCTCTAAATAAAGTTGAGTCTTAAAAAAGGCCACTTTTAGGGAAAACCACCCCCAAGATTGGATTTCACTTGATCTTCCAGAGTTAGCTATCCCCAGTGCAGTCACCACAGTCGAACCTCGATTATCTTGATTCATTGGGACTAGACAAAATAGTCCAGATTTATACAAGTAATAGAGGATCTGGATTATAATCCAGAATATGAATAATAATGAGGAACAACTGATTAAATTAAGAACGCGACATTTAATAATTTATCTTCTATCGAAAGAATGGATCGCTTACGCTTCAAGGACATGATGATTGTAAATAAACATTCGAGACGTAGGCAAGTGTAGCCTGTTTGCCGAACAAACCAATAGAGCGTGAAATTTCACTTAGCACCAAGCAACTCTAAGCCAGTCAGAACTACACGTAATTCGAAAGTTCTTCATTAGTTACGACGCGTGCAAGCGCTGCTATACAGTATTTTGCTTTTTGAAAGCGAAACAAACTCGCCTTTACTTCAGTTTTCAACGATGTACTTTTAAAAAGAATATGGCTGCAGAACTTGATCAAGAGTAATAAATATTCATGACAAAATTGAAATTGGGAAAGGAGGAAAATTTCAGATAATCTAGGTTTGACTGTACGCTACATTAGTGAAGACCATTAGGCCTTCACCATTATGACATCACTCATGCATGTATTAAAGTATATTATAACAATGAACATCAAGAACATGTACAGTATGTGTATAAATTTCAACTTTTTTCCACAGTTATGATCAAAAGAGGATTTGACACTTTAAGTAATATTAAGGAACTCAGGCAATTCTCTGTGATCCAAGACCTACTCATTCAACTAGTTCGGTTTATACATCTCTATTAAAGCCCAAGGTAAATGCAGTATCAGAGGGCAAAGGAATGTTTAACTTCCTCTCAAGAGGCTCTAAGGAACAGGCCACTTTGGAAAACAACATGATACGCTTTGTTTAATTTGTCCCCCCAAATTTTGCATAAGCATTGCTTCCAGTTTTTCTTGGGACTTACAAATTGGTCCCAAGAGAAAACAAAAACAACTCAATGCAAAATTTGGGGGAAAAAACAAAGACTAGTACCATGGTATTTCCGAAGTGGCCTACTGTAGAAGCCTTGACACAAAGAAACGACTGGTAACCAACGGCCTGGACAATCCAAATTGGCCCTAAATGAACATGAGAAACTACAGATGGACCAAATCTAATAACACATTAAAAAATCTTAATTTCAATGTGATGGCTTCAGCTGTCTCATTCAATTGATCAACTGTAATACATGCACTTACGTGTATTGTCTATGGGGATGTATTTGCAGGTAACCGATCCATAATATTCACATGAATACACTGCCCCATATCTGATAAAGGTCTCTCGGCCAGAAGATGAGGTCACATTACTCAACGGTGCTCCAACTATAGCCCTTCATAGAGAAAATTCAATAATAACTGTCAAAGATTAATGGCAGCCAAAGTATTCTGAGAATGCTTTAATTCTCCACCATTTGCATGGGGAAACTGTTTACTTTACAATAGAAAAAAATAATAATTAATTCAAAATTTAAATGATTAACAACTAATTTTCAGCTTGCATAATCCCTTCTTTGCATTGGCTTTTATAATTTACCAAAACCACCAGAATGTCCAATAGCACACCAAAATGAATGTTTCAAGGGAACATTTTATGTTTCACTTATTAACAATTCCCACTGATGTTTCCCTGAGAACCACTTGGTTCTTTTTATATCATCAAAGAGTACAGCAGTTGTACATGCATAATGTATGAGATATGTTACATGTAGCAGCCATGTACTGTATTGGCCAATATACTCACCACATAAAAAAGTATTATTTTTAAACAGACCTCTTTAGCTTGTACATTTTTGTTTTCCCATTTCAGACCATGGCCATGTGATGTTACTCTAGGGAACGTAACAGTTCCTTTCAAATGTCATTTTATTATGCATGTGCATATGTATGCACAATTTATGAAAAAAGAGGAAAATTCCCTTGGGAACATCACAAGGTCTGACATGGGAAAACAAAACTTACAAGCTAAAGAGGCCCACTGCATGCGGTGATGCTTATCTATATGTAAAGCAATCCATATCTACATTGTATACAAACAAACAAGGAGAACACTATATTTTAATTACAAGGGAGGCATTATGAATCCCAGCGTATGGATGTCACAAGTGATAGAGCTACGACGTATACATGTATGGTGGTTTTCAGTGATAGAGGGAAACTGAAATCCTGGAGAAAATGTGTGGGACATCGTTGACAAGAAGCATGTGCTCTCAATGCAGATTTATAATAACAACTGGGGTATGACTCAGTTGTCGTATGCCCCACTGCTTAAATGATGCCCAATGCCGGAGCTCACATAAGACACAATCAACAGGTATTCCATCCATCCATTAGCTACATGTATTTGCCTTAAATACATATTACAATGAAACAGATCAAGAACTACAATGTACAATTGAAGGCGAAGAAGCATTAAGAAGCGCATGGAGGCTTAAAGCTTAAGGGAGGACTCTCTCTTATTAAAGGGGCTAGGTCACGCTATTTTAGGTAATTTTGTTTAATTTTGTTAATTATGAGCTCTAAACGTCAAATTGGCAGAACAAGAGTCTTTCATTTGCAAAATCATGGCCACATAACAACTGAGAATGATTTTCCAGCTGTGTAAATGACATTTTGATATAGACTGATACAAATTTGAAAAAAGGTGGGCCAATGTTTTTCAAATTTACCAAAATTCAATCCATTTCAATCATCTCCAGTTTTGCCCATCCATGTCCCTTCTTGGCTTCCCTGTGTTTTGTTAGAGTTCTTCTATAATTTGGAACAGTTACAACTGTATTTTGATATTTTAGTTAATTCTATGACCATTCAATCAGTGCTGAAATTGCCTAAAATTGCATGACCTAGCCCCTTTAATTAGAGCAAGTCTAAGTAAAAACGGGAAAAAGAGAAACAAAGAAAACACAAAATGCACATTAATGCACTAAATGTACATTAATGCGAATATCTCCATAAAAAATTTGAAGAAGGGGAAAAAAAATCCTTTTATTTTGACCAGTAAGTTGACATATGCCCTTTAAAGTGCATATGACACAATTTTTTTATTAGCTTTTTTAAAAGAGCTTTCAAAATGATAAAGAACGGCATTTATTTTATCAATTGTGATAGCACTCTTGGTTGCAAAGTTATTAAAGATCTTGATTTATGCAAATTAGAGGACTTGTGACATCACATACAGAGGTGGACATAAAATTATGTAAAATTACAAAATATGGAATATCTTTGCAAATACTCAGTCTGCAGAGTTGAAATTTTGCAGGGTTGATGTGCGGCCAGAACCACACATTGTGATAGTGACTATGATATCACCATAGCAACATACTCGCTACCAGACCTCTACCTTCCCGAAATGAAAAAATGCCTTCTTTGGTGCTCCAGAGTCTAACAGACTTCCTAGTGCTTGTGCTGTGTAATGTCCATATTCGTTCACACTCACTTAATGAACATCAAGAGCAAATAACACTTATTGGGGAAGAAAACTCTGATTTTACCCTTCGGATGGAAACGTCACACATCATGGAACTTTGTGATGAGTATAAAAACAGCAAAAAGTTTCAGTTCTATACAGAAAAAGTCTTCAATTCAGAGATATTCCATTTTTTGTGATTTTACATCCTTTCTGTGTCCACTATGTGACATCACAAGTCCTCTAATTTGCATAAATCAAAATCTTGAATAACTCGGCAACCAAGAGAGTTATCACAATATAAAATAAATGCCATTTTTCACCATTTTGAAAGCTCTTTCGAACAAGCTAAGAAAAAAATTTGTGTCGTGCACTTTAAATATTTGGAAATATCATGTTTCTGGTCCAAGAAAATAACAACCCCCAACAGGGTGTGGGCTTCCTTTTGCAAACTATGATACGTGTAAGTCAGCAAATTCTTAACATTCTAAATTTCTATGAGTAAGGTAATAGTGCTTGAAATAATGTAAACAGAATATAAAATAGACTTTGTAGGACCCTTTCAAGAGATTAGCTTTCCCATAATAGAATGAATTTTTTGGTAGTTAGGGGAGCATTCTTGCATGTTTTGCAAATCCTGAGGAGTTTCCTCGTGTATAATAAAGATTAACTGATTGATTGATTGAGTGTTTGAGTCTTTCATTCCGAAATATAGCAAATCTATAAAAATAAATAATACAATAAGGATAATGTTGCTTGAGAAAACATCTAAATTTATTATCATGACCAATGACCATGAAAGCAAAAGAAAAAAAAAGATTAATTATAAATATTTTATCTGGAGACGTAGAGAGTACAGCACAAAACTACAAAACATTTCCCTCAAATGATGAACCCCGATGCAACTGAAAAGATCATTGCGATCAATATGCAGCTTCTAAAATTCCCACAATTTGGATCATTCGTTACGCTAAATGAAGCGAAACCTAAGTTCGCTTAGTTTTCAAATTAGATAAAAGCATCATTTAAGAGTGTTTGACTTTTTTTTCATTAGTGCTTATTACTTTTGCCGTCTCTAAAAGAATTTTTTCCTTCATGATTATGTAGTTAATTTTGTTGAATTTTATGTCACCTCAAACACATTAGAAGTGAGTATATGAAAGATTTTACCGTGTTAATTAATATTCATTGTGAAAGCTCTATCGCGTATGAGCTAGGCTGCTGAATACCCTCCCGCTTGTATTTTAAAAATCAAAGGCCTCGCTGAAAAAAATCAAAAGGAGATAAGCATTGAAAACTACGTACCAAAAATATTTACGATCGCACCCAAATGTATTCATGACCTCTAGCAATTTTCCATAGCTTACGTTTGTCAAGCATGAATGAAGCCTCTGGAATTAATTATGCCGGCCTTTTTGAAAAACAATCATTCACCTACCAGTATCTATTCCTATATGAATGAAGCGCCACGGAATATCCGAAATATTCACTTTGACTTGCAGGAGGAGGGCTCAGAATCGAGGCCATTTTCACATCCAAGTTGAAGCCATAAGTCCCAAGAGAAAAACTCAAAAGCAAACAAGTTATTGTAGAAGTCAAGAGCATTTCGAAATGTTGTTGATTTTCCCCAGCTGTGCTCAGTAAACGAAGCCTTTTTTTTCTAATTGAGCAAGAATCTTGTGGTTATATCGATAAAATTTTTGATTGCGACGTACACTAAATCATGTAGATGAAGCTCGGTCCGTATGCCTCAACCTTGGACACATACAACTTTCTCAACTCGTATATTATTCACTCTACTCGTCCTTCAGTCTATGAACAGCTTAGGAACCAACCACAGCGAAGAATCGTCGGTGAATCGAAATTATGAAATAGAAAGTTCACCTTTGCAGCTGCAAATGTCAACGTGACAGTGCTTACAGCAGAGCCGACAATCAAATAGCCCCTCCCAAGATTTTTGACGTCAACCAGAGGACGTCCCAGACGTCACACCAACACATCATAGTTTTATTGGCAAGGAGTGAAATTTGTCAGGGGATTAATTAATTAATCAGCCGGAACTGCAATCAAAAGATGCATTCCAAAAATCGCAACATTCAAAGGTCGATAACTTGAAGAACAAAATGATACGATATATTTGAAGTGCGGGCAAATTGTTCAGTCAAGTGAAGCTGTGATCTTTGCAGTTATGAAAGCAATTTTTGCTGTTTTGCATAGGATGTATTCCTGGAGCTGGAAGAAAAGGTGAGAAACATCAGAATTTGATGACCCCGTTGAAGTCCTGAAGTTTTCAGGCTTCTTTACGCAATCGCAAAAATTGCGTTCTTAACTGCGAAGATCACGGCTTCACTTGATTTCATATCCGCAGTTCGTATATGATCCATAACATAACATAACATCACCTTTATTTCACCTGTGATTTACAAGAGTAGCTGTATAGCTAATTTCTTGGAGAAAAATAAATAAAGAAATGAAGAAATAAAATCATACATTACATACAGTACGTAATACTATTTACATAAATAACAACTACATTGATCACATTGATGTTCGAAAGAAATTTGGCATATTTTAGTTCTGAACTCGTGACCTCAGGTCACAACAACAACAAAAATTATTATTTCATCGTAGATTGTTCAGTTTTGAAATGATCATTCAGAATCATTGCAGTTTTTGAGTGCTACTCTAGCAGCAGCCAGTAAGCCTGAAAAATAGAGCCTGCTCGCAGGACATTGAAATATGTTTTGAACCGGAAAACTTACCTGTATCAATAGAAAACCAAAAATAGGCATCGCTACATTTTTTTTGTTCAGCATACTAATATCATTCGCTTCAACCCGAAAGTTGGCCGAAAGTCAGACATAAATCACTTTGAACTGAAACCTTTTGTAGGTTTTGTATGAGTACAAAGCGTTTTTCATGTGCGGCCCTCGTTTGAACATGAAATTTATACAAAATTTAAGGTTTTGGCGACAATATACTAGTATCGTTCTGTGATTCTGCGGAACCTCTACCCTCCATAGAATCACCTCTACCCTCCGTAGAATCACAGTTAATGAAAATTAGACTACGTTGGGTTGGCCACGTAGCTAGAATTGAAGACAACAGAATGCGGAAACAAATATTGTACGGAGAGCTTGAAGAAGGAAGAAGAGGAAGTTAGTTTGTTCCACATGTTTACAGAAGTGTATCTGAAAGAATGTAAACCATAAGTTTCATACAACAACAACAACAAAAATTATTATTTCATCGTAGATTGTTCAGTCTTGAAATGATCATTCAGAATCATTGCAGTTTTTGAGTGCTACTCTAGCAGCAGCCAGTAAGCCTGAAAAATAGAGCCTGCTCACAGGACATTGAAATATGTTTTGAACCGGAAAACTTACCTGTATCAATAGAAAACCAAAAATAGGCATCGCTACATTTTTTTGTTCAGCATACTAATATCATTCGCTTCAACCCGAAAGTTGGCCGAAAGTCAGACATAAATCACTTTGAACTGAAAACTTTTGTAGGTTTTGTATGAGTTCAAATCACTTTGAACTTAAAACGTTTGTAGGTTTTGTATGAGTACAAAGCGTTTTTCATGTGCGGCCCTCGTTTGAACATGAAATTTATACAAAATTTAAGGCTTTGGCGACAATATACTAGTATCGTTCTGTGATTCTACGGAACCTCTACCCTCCATAGAATCACCTCTAACCTCAGTAGAATCACAGTTAATGAAAATTAGACTACGTTGGGTTGGCCACGTAGCTAGAACTGAAGACAACAGAACGCGGAAACAAATATTGTACGGAGAGCTTGAAGAAGGAAGAAGAGGAAGAGGCAGACCGAAACTTCGGTATAAAGATCTGGTAAAAAAGGACATCAGTTTGGCAGGGATCCCTGTTGATGGTTGGGAACAGCTGGCAAGTCGGCGCGAGGAATGGAGGAGAAGGATAAAAAGTAAAAAAAAGGAAAGTGTGCATTTATATAGCGCCCTTATCACAACGTCTCAAAGGCGCTTTACAATGATCAATTTACCCCCAGCGGACTGGAAGCATATACAGGCGCAAATTGCAGCCGCTTCTAAGCAGTCCATGCATGCTGGTACTCATTCAATGAATGAATGAATGAATGAATCATTGAATCAATTCAATGAATGAGGATCAATGAAGGAGTGGAAAGATTTGAGAACGAAAGAGCTAACAGAGTTAGTTGCTAGTATCGTTCAATCGTAAATACGATATATAGCGGGTAAATACATAGTTTTCACTGTCACGCAACAAAAAAATGAAAGCGAAACCGTTCAATGAAAAAAGCCAAGAACTTGAACGCTGTAGGAGACAAATTCATAAATCACCCATCCAATTCTCAGGTCTGTGCGGTACATTGTTTCTGAGTTATTTGTCGAAGCGTTTCACGCAACTTAACGACATCTTGGTGACCGGTAATCAACAAGAACATCTGGGGCCGGTTGCTGGAAGCCTGGTTAGCGCTAACCGTTGGTTAAGACGTATCAGAACTGATAGGTTTCCATGGTATTTAACGCCGGTTAGCACTAACCATGCTTCGAGAAACCCGGGCCCGTGGCCCGTTTCTCGAAAGTCCCGAAAACCTTTCGAGTCCGAAAAGCCAAGGTAACAAAAAGCAAAATGACTGTGAAGTTTGACGACTTAAATCCTCTCCGTTCTTGAGACACAAAAGGAAATGTGACACCCGAAAATGGCCCGTAAAGTCTCGGGACTTTCGAGAAACAGGCCCCTTCAGCTGGAGAATTATGCATTGACGATACGTTACGGTTTCAACTCGTACCACCATGACATAGAAGACGCAAAAAAACACAGGATGGTAACATTGGTCCCCGGGCTTAGTTTTGTTGGTTTTAGTCACGTTGCTGTCATGAAGAAGTGCCCCTTTGCGCACGAGTTCGTCATAAGTTCTTGGGGAAGGAAGGAAGGAAGGAAGGAAGGAAAAAAGGATTTTTATTTTTTCGAAGGAAAGGTAGAACGTGCATTCTCAATAAGAGACGCTGTTTCACTTGCACGACGTAAACTTGCATGTATCGCACCGCAGCCATAAGAAAAACGCAGTAAGTACGTGCTGGACCACCTGTCCTCGGACTTGGTTTTAGTCGCGTTCGCCCAAATACTGATTTTTAACTGACGTTTTCGGTCGCGTTTTCGGTAGCTTGCGTGTATACTGAGTTGTGTGTTACCAGGAATATGTTCACTCGATGCACCTATCATTAATAATACCGTGACGCGGTTTTAGTTCCTTCATGCAGTCGGATTTTAACACTCCCGGTTTCTTACTATTCATTTGGTCATTAATCCTATAACTGCGATTATATAATGCAGACCAAGGACATCTATTAAAATAAAACATTGACAATATACTCGTGCAGCATCAGTGGTTATTCGCGTTACTCATAACCTGAGCATCAGGCCTTTCTAAGGGGAGGGGGAAAAAAACTAGAAAGCCTGATACTCAGGTTACGTTACTCAAGACTAAAAAAGTGTCATCCCTTGCAATATGTTACATTTTTAAGTAAACAGTGGCCACATTGCGGTAAAAATTGATCTTGCGTTTCCTTTAGTTTCTGTTTCCACTGGTACACCATCGTGTCCTCCATGATCAAACCGTCTACTCACAACGCCCTTTTCATATTCGCTACTGACTTGTTCTCTCATCGCTTCAACATCACTAGCTCCATTCGGTACACGGCCACTCCTCTACCTGGGCCCTAGACACATTGAACAGCGGGGGCAGCTCAGTGTAGTGTCAACCGTGATTTTGTACCAGTCATAAATTCCTGGGGCAGGAAGGGAAAATTATCTTTTTATTTTTTTCCAAGGAATGGTATTGGATAGTCTTTATACAGACCGATAAGCATTAGCGGGATACAAAAACTCCGACAATATTGACTTGATCATTTGCATTTTTCGTTACAAGAAAATACTTTAACTATAACTGCGTCTGTGCAAGTTGCGACCTGTCTGCTTGTGTCTGATGTTCCCCTTACGCAAAAGAGACATTGAATGACAGCAAATGAGGAAATACTGGACACAACTTCAATTAATGTTATGTTTCATTCACTTTTATTTGATGATATGTGCTTACATTGTGAGGTCTGAAGTGTTCAGAATCAACTCAGATCAACTTTTATTCCGAGTAAAATTCGGCTGGAATCTGTGAGTTGATGACATCGGCTGGTTTAATTAACTAACTGAACTTCAAATGTACTCTGCATGCACTGAACTATTGTCATCAATTAATCAGAGGAATTGGACTTTTTAGCTGGGATAAAACCGATGGTGTTATACAATTCCTTGTCATCCATGCCAGAACAAACTTCTTTGGCGTCTTTTTTGGCAGGTTTTTCCCCGACTGAAACGGAAAATTTTCGATCATCAATATTTACATTATTACAAAGAATTCCTCTGTTTTTCAGAATTTCTTTGTCAATGCTATGCCACAGTGCTTCTTGAAGCGCTATCCACGAAGATCCGGTTTGCATGAGTAGGCCGGAAACCTCAACAGACCTTCAGTGAGTATTTGCTTGAATCAAGCTTGAAAATTTCCTTTTACCACTGTAGATAACCAAAAACGTTTTTTTTTTTCATATTAAATTTGCACATAATCGTACTGATACACTCATTCTCTGCAAATCTCCGGAATATCGCCAATGCATAATCTACACTGGGAAAACAAAACACTCGGTTTGACTAAACGTTTTCCGCTGTTTTGGTGCTCGCTTTAAGTTTCCCGGTAAAAAGAAAATTATACTCTCCCTAAGGAGTGGAGATGATTCAGTCACGGTACGGGAGTCCAAACCAAGAACAAAACTGATCCGGGTTTAAAATGTTACTAATCAGGGCGATTTTATTGATGCTGCGAACTGAGAGATTTCTGAGCTCAGGAAATACTTACAAGAATACATGCCAATTTGCAAGAAAACCCCTTCCTTGATGAACTTGAAGCAGGCATATTTTTTCAATGCGTAGAAGGCCCTGCAAGTGGTAGACAAAAAACATGCCACTATTCAGCAAACAATCATAATTTTTTACAAGTGAACAAGAATCTCAACTGGTAGGAGGAACCAGTGTATGCAAGTATTTGAGGTAGGAGCCAAAACGCAGGGCCGGGGCCCGGGCTGAAGCCGGGATCGGGGTCCTGGTATTTTTTTTTCCCCAATTTCTTTTGTTTCAATTTTTGTCGTTATTCGCCTTCACTGTTACTCTCGAGTGACCGGCATCTGACCTTCATTAACTTATTGTGGAAATTAGTCAAAAAACATTAAGGAACCTGCGGAAGCTATGAAGTTCTTAAGGGACATCTTAGTTTTTTCCCCTTGAATTCGAAGTAGGTTTTTGCGAGCATCTGACTTTGTCTTTGCGAAAACCGGAGTTTGTTTTTCTATTTTTGCGAAATGAAGAGAATTTCCTCAATTGCTGAAATTGGAGTTTGCACCAACTGCCAGAGACACTCACTACACCAACTGCCAAGACTCGCTGAGTTTCACACTTTAAAATCGCATTGTAATGTTTACTTCGTAAACTAGACCCTCCGTGAGGGTACACTGGGTTGCCTGTGGTACGTGCAGCCCCGGAGGGGGGGACTCCCATATGGAACACACGGGGATGCTAGTCGGAAATTTTAAATTTAACCCCTGAAGGAGACCATCTGGGCGTGGCTCAAGCTTTTTGTGACTCCTAAAGGAGACCAATCTGGGCGTGACTTAAGCAAATTTTGACCTTGGCGGCTTAAAATATTGGCGCTTTGCCCGAAACACCCTAAGCGAGACCAAAATCCAAAATTTACACCCCTAAGCGAGACGACGAGCATCCCCGTCTGTTTCATATGGGAGTACCCCCCCCCCCCCCCAAAAAAAAAAAAAACAAAGCAAAAGGTAATTAAAAAACCATATAATAAACTACTTACTAACCTAGCTAGCTCGAGCCGTACTGGGGAATATTGGCCCTGGGTCGTTTTTGCACGGACCTCGCTGCGCTCGGTCTGTACTGCCACGACCTCGGGCCAATATTTCCCTGGCAGTACAGCCCTCGCGCTCGGTTAGTAAGAAGTTATTAAGGGGTCACCCAGAAGTCATACCAGCAGAGGCCCTTTGGCTCACAGGTCCTCACACGTTCGTACGACGAAACAGATCCTTTTCTGAGGTTAAAAACCTGGCTACTGGCCTAACTCTTCTTCCTACTTTCCCAACCGCGAGAAAACCGCGGTAAATCAGCCATCGCCAAAAAATTTTTTTTTTTCTCAAAAAATATTTAAGTTAGGGGGAAAAAATACATCATTTTAAAGCTAAGAAAATAAGCTTTCCAACAGCATATAACTTATTTACAGAAAACTGAAACATTTTATGAAAGCGAAAGTTGAACGAAAAAATTTAAGAAAAATAACAGTAAAATATGTTTTCTAGGCAAA
>NC_090876.1:47911895-47919395 GCF_036669935.1 Montipora foliosa
AACGAAAATCAATTGAAATAATAGATGATTCTGTCAGCGTTTTCGATGGATTTAGCAAAAGATAGGCCGCTCTTAATTATCCCGTGTAATATTCGACGTATACACTGGACAGAACATTCGGAACACGACGCAGCTAGCATGGTATAATATTTGGGACGGGACGCAGCATGGTTGAACAACCCAAGATGCATACGCATTCAGACGATGAAGCCGACGTCCTTCCCAATAACACATGTGGGAGACACGTGGGAGAGGTGCCAGAAACCACAAACTCTGCGAAAACAACATGAGGCCTATTGGGCAACTGGTGTGATAGTCTGCCGGGCACCCGAGAATTCTACTGACTGCTGTCTGTTCACAGACAAAATGACAAAATTGAGCAATGCACGGGCTGAAAAGTAACACCAAAATTAGTCTCTATTTTTATCATTGTTGTCTTTCGGAATTTTTCAGCCTTCTGATGTGTGCGGCGATTCTGATTGTAAAAAAAGAAACACTCAGGTGCTAACTGTTCGCTGCCATCGTCGTCAGCTGTGGTCTCTCAATGTTGGGAAAAGGCGATGGCATAGACCTCTTTCATAATGGCGGCCAAATAAAATATTCTTTTGTTTTAATGCTAATAAGCCCTACGAGCCTCGCTACGACGAGCAAATTTCAAAAGAATATTTGTTTCAAAACGAGGGCAGTAGGTCTAATTAAAATAAATACAAAAGAATATAAAGTAGGTCGCCATTTATGAAAGTGGTCTATTAAAGGTGCACATCGAGATTTTTTGACGGTTTTGTCAATGACGAGTTTGTGCAGGGATAAATAGTACGATGCGATTGTCGAAACGGATACAAAGCTTTTTTTACCGTCTATTTGATGCACGGCGGGCGGGCGGCAAAGTTAAATGTTGTAACCAGCGGGTGCCTCACTATTGAATACATGAATGTAAACTGATACCTGCCCAACAGGCTTATTGTCTTATTTGGCGGTGAAACACAAAGAAATATTCGCCTTAATTGTTTTCCCTGTCCTTTTTTCTCTCGACGGTTCATGACACGATATCTTAACTCTCCAGCTAGTTTCGCAGAGTGATAACGACTTTAATTCGGTTTTGTGCTGTGCTTTGTTAGCTTAACCGAACGATAAGGCGTACGATGAACTTTTCATCCGTGTTGAAATTATCTGTGTTTTGCCGTTTCACCTATACTGCTTCAGAAAACGCATGCTAAGTTGTTATAATGTTTGTTTGTTTCTTTTTTTTTCAAATTAAAATCCCCATGCTCAATTTAATTGGCGCATACAAGTGGATGCATTTTGTCTTTCGACGCAAAGATCTTATTCGTTATAAGTACTTCAGAAAAAGCCCAAATTTAAAAACCAGCTGAAAATGTTTCTCAGCTACGATCACCAATTTGAAAGATTATTTCTTCCCTTATTCTTTTTTTTTAACTGTTATATATGAACTCGTTTAATATGTAGCTAAGTAGTTTTAAAACGATTTAAATTTATATTTCAATCGATCCCCGGTAACGTCACTTGAAGCTTTGGTGAGAACGTTGTATCAGACACTTAACTGAAGAAATCATGACGAAAGGTTCGTTTTGCTAGGCGACTTGTTGATAAAACCTTTGCGAAATTTAATTTCGCAGTAAAATATTGAAGACCTGGGGATGGCATCGAAAGTTTAACCCACTGCCTTTATGTTGTTGGACTGAAAAAAAGACGTTTGTCAAAACAGGGGGTCTTCTATGGGCTAAGATGCTGTTCTGCTATGAGAAGTTTTTTCCTGAGGTACTCTGGTTTTCTCTTCACCTCAAAAGCCAACGGGTGAATCGATTTGACTTCATCCAAGTTTGAAAACCACGGAGATTTCTCACCTTTGTCAAAGAGTCAATTCTTACCTTCTATCAACGAAAAAAAAAACTAATATTATTCCCCCCTGCTACCTATTGTAACCTGTCCGCGAAGAGAGTGTCGTTTTTTTGTCAGTTTTCTTCTTTCTTTCCTACTACGCTACTTTTCTTCTTTTTTCCCTATTGCACTTGTTAGAGTAGGACAGCTTTGCAAAGAATGTTATCCAAGTTAGGACGGATGGTTTCGCAGGAAAAAAAAAAGCTTTAAAAGAAAACTTCACAAATGATTCTTACCAGAAAATGCTCCTTTTCGCCTTTCGTCTCAATAAAACGGGATCGTAGAATGCGATGTGCTTTGGTGATTGTTGTATAACAAGTAATGCAAGGCGCTCCCACCAGTAGCGAAGAAAACCAATCATATTTCACTCCGAAAAAATGTCCACCTCATCTGTGTACACAAGTGATGATGTTAGAATTTAAATTGTTTAGAGAACAAAGGCCGGGGAATTTCTTATTATCTTGGAACGCTTTTCCACCGGTCAAAATCCGTTTTAAAATCACACCGGACAGGAACACGCTGAGCTGAGGGTAACGTTTCTAAACCTTTTTTTTTTTTTTTTAGCCTTAAGAGTATAGCGTTATTGTTAATTTATGACAGATCATCCTTATTCATTAATTTTACTAAGACATTCCATCATCTTGAACACATTGAAGTAAAAAATAGGAAATGTGTTAATTGTAGCAACGCATTTTTAAAAGGCGCATTTCGTCCCTTTTACCACTAAGTTGACAGAAATTTCTTTCGTTCTTTTAAAGTTTTAATCCACTTTTTCTTGACACCGTGTGGGAATTAAAAACCGCAGTGGTAATTTTGTTGTTCTTTAGAGAGATTCCTATCTTTGCAACCATACGCTCGATGAAAATTGTTCCATTTTGTGGTCAGTTTTCGATCGAATGTGGACCGACGCGCAAAAATCAAGCTTTGTGCAAATCCTTTCGAGCTAGGACGCTGTTTTTACTTTGCTATCCAAAGCACTGAGAATGGGTTTTTGTCATCTTACCATAAGCTACTCCGCCATTCTAGGGTGCAAGAGAGTATTTTTGTCTGATTTCGGGAGTCCATCAAATAATCTCAATGTCGCAAAGTTCAAAGTTGTTTCTTTGCACTTGTGTTGTATTCTTTAATTTTTGAGGAAAACACCCTATCGATGCTTCAAGAAACCAGCGATGTTTTTTTTCATCAAGTGTCACATGAATTAAAGGTCCTTATCATTTTAAGCTGTCGCACATCTTTGAGTATTTCAACATATATTGATTGTAAAGACAGAAAAGGACTGTAAAAACAGCATGATTTAGAAGATTCTATAAGTACGGACGCGTTCTATTTGGTAATTGCATCCCAAAACCAAGGAGATTATCGCCAGATAAATTTCATGTGCACGTTAATAAAATAATTATGTTACGTTCGTTTCTTTGTTAGTAATCTTGTTTTAAGTTGGCAATTAGAGCTGGTGCTGTTGTGCTAGAAACTGTAAAAGGTTATTATCTTGTTTTGAATTTTTAAGCCAGAAAAGGATTTTTTTAATATCCAAAATAATATACATATATTAAAAAAATGTTCGAAAGTGGCATCAAATATATGCTCATCTTTTATGATCCAGTGGCCGAATTTCAATGAATCGTTTTCGAGAAAAAAATATAGTTGATCTTCGAGAGCATTCAGCCTTAACCTCTTACTTTCATCTTTGGTCTTGAAGTAGTTACTTTTTTTTTTAGTAAAAGGGAATTAAAAAGTTGACAATAGCTAAAAATATATTGTTCCGGACGCTTCGGCTTCTATTCGGTGTTGCCTTCTTCAGCAAAGATAAAAATGCAAATGTCTCAGTGAACGGCGTCCTACTCATGTTATATGAAGTGTGATACAACTAAATCACACCTCGAAGGAATTTTTCAAAGCGTAACAAAAGTTTGTTACTTTTTGTCAATTATGTCAATTAATTTGGTTTCAACAAAATTGATTTGGAAAAGCAATTTCAAAGAGGAATATGTTCTCCCTATTAAATTCGATTCCTTTAAACCTTTAGCACATTTTTAAGTCACCTAATTTCTTCATCTTACAAGTCACTGAAAGACTCTGACATTGACCAGGTACCCAATTAAAATTAATTAAAGTTTATGACTTCAAAGTAAAAACATGCTTTGTTTAAAAAAGTAAAAAACAATCATAGAATTCGAAGTGGCTAAACCATCGAGTGTCTTGCCGAAAGTTCAATGAGTCGAGCCGTAAATACAACCTGCTTTTTTTTTACTCAGCCGTGAAAGCTTTAGTTTGGTCGTAATCAATTACTTTTTAAGCTTAAACACCCGTCGGAGACTTAAATACATGCACCTGTATTGTTTCTGGAAGTAATTAGTGTCTCAGTTAAGCCACGTTCAAACGGACGCAACAAAAAATAACTTGGTAGTTGTTGGCTCAAAAGTTTGACCAGTTTCAAAGTTCTTGCAACTCCCAGCAGCACGCAACAACATGTAATGAGTGACAACAAGGGTGTGCAAAGGGATATAGTTATATTCTGTAATGAAATGAAATATCCATTTTTTTCCGTGTCCCAGACTTTAAATTTTTTCAAGCGATCGTTATGTCTCGCATAATACAGTTGCCATCTGCGTCCCGAGCGTAAACATTTGGCGCATGGAAGGTACGTTCATCAGTTTTGTACTTTCGTACCAACATTTTTTATCACTGCAAAATAAGCCCCACTGAGATTGCAAAAAGAAATCTCGTCGATTTTTCATTTTCAATAACGTTTTGCACCGGTCATTGGAACTGAATCCGCTTTGATTCAGAGATCTTTAAAGCACGTTTGAAACGCAAACAAATCTCAGTTCTTTAATCAAGGGCACCCAAAATCAATTTTCGGGAAATGCGGTCTGTTCGGAAGACGATTTGAGATCTAGAATTTTCGGAACATTTGTTGTAAAATTTCTTGTTTGCCTGCCTCTCCTAGGATTTTTGAACATCTAAAACATGGAATAATTGCCCATTTTGAACGGATTTTTACCCAAAAAAGGTCACCTAGAATTTTCGGGAGCCTTTTTTCTGGACGAAATTTCCGAAAAGGTAACTCTTGATCCCTACAATTTTTGGATCACTAGACTTTCAGCTAGGGAATCCGAACAGATAAAAAAAATTTAGGGGATAAAAATATGCCTATCTCTACCGTTTAAATACTAAAATACATTTAACAATGCTATGTTTAAGTGGTTTTGAATTAAATCCTCGTTGGGTGCCCCTGCTTAATTCCGCAAGTATCTTATTAACCACGTTTTAATTTGGCAATAAGATTTGGATTTCTTTGTCAGCAATTTTCATTTATGACAAGTTATTAGTCCTAATTAGGTGTACTGAAGGTTATTTCATTTTTCGGCGTTTGAAATATTGACCAATCCACTTTAGAGTTTTTTTTTTAATGTCAAATTAATCTGTTTTTCCATGAGTAGGTTTCAAGAATTTTCTTTAGCCATTTTTATTAATTTCAGACTTTTTCATGAATGGTATTTTCCACGCAGGTAAATCACACACTTCTGAGTGAAGTCGTTAAATCCGAATCAAACATTGAGCCGTTCGTTTCAAATGATTTAAGGTAGAAAGACTTTCAAGAGTTTTAGCAAGTACAGGAACTGCCTATCGGGGCCTGATTACATGGTGAGTTTCAGCCCGGGCTGAAATTTTGCTCCGCCCACCGGGCTGAAATTTTGTTACGATTACATGATGAATTTCAGCCCGGGCGCAAAATGCAAATTTACTGAGATGCGAAAACACAACTGAAACTGGGCTAGGATTTTCACAGCCCGGGCCTTCCTCATGTAATCGCCACCTTTCATTTCTCATCATCTTTCATTCTCAATCTCAGCCTGGCTAACCGGGCTGAAATTCTCCATGTAATCAGGCCCTAGGTAACATAAAAATGGTGTCAATTTCATTTAACTTTTTTGGCAAAGCGTTTCTCACCAGGGGGATATTCGTATTTCCGGCTCCTTTTAAGCATCACGGTTGTAGTAGACCAAAGTGTGAGTTGTAGACGAAAGATAGAAGAGGTACCGGTATAAGTTGGCCTGAATTCAAGATTTTGGAAAGCCAAAATCCTGAATTCAGAAATACAGAAATATTTCAGGAAGGAAGTATCCTAGACATCCATAAAAGCTAACCTTGGGCCTAATTAGGCCTAAACAAAAGTTCTTAGGCCTAAGGTTAGCTTTTATGAATATCATGAATATGTACCCGCGACAATTTACCCACGACACGCGACACGCGCCAATTAGGCTATCTCAAGATAGAAGTGCTGCAGCACTTATCTAGACAACTGAAGCAATTGTCCGTTGTAGACAACTCAGGTTTTGGACCAGGCGGCTTTCACGGGAACACAAGCACAACAAATTGACCTGATTTCAACAAAGTGGCTTCGTGATCATAGCTCACTTGGTAGAGCATCGCACCGGCGTCCCAAATGTCAAAGGTTCGAATCTCGCTTGCGCCGCCTGAATTTTTTGAGATGCATATAAGAGACAATTGCTTAAATTGTCCGGATAAATGCGAGGATCGCTTCTATCTGTTGTCTAAAATCTGCACTTCAAATAATAACCTCTTTAACTACTAACCGAGTGCCAGGGAGTAATGGGGAACCTTTGCCCGAGTTCCTGGGAGTACGGGCCGAGCGCATTTACATTTTAATCTCTGTGGTACATTTTTCAGCTTTTCGTAAAATTTGAGAAAGATGTCATTGGCTATGAGGACCTTTATTGGTGTTTCAATCCTTTTGGCTGTCCTTGACAAGAGTGAAGCTTGCGGACCCAATGGCATGTGTACGATCTTCAGCGGCTGCAGTGAAGACGAATACTGCTACAGACGACACTGCAGGCCAAAGCAAAGGAAGGGGGGATCGTGTATCTGGGGATTTCAGCAGGGCACGTGTTCATCAGGTCTGTCTTGCAAGTGTAACCCCAAACTATGCGACGCGGCAGCCATTACGGGAGAACTTGGTGGTGGCCTCGGAGGACTTGGGATACCGGATCTGGGAAGTGCCACTTCCACATGTTGCCGCTGTGCATGAGTTTCATTGTGAAAAAATAGATATAAATTTTGAAGAATTATTGTGTAATAGTTCTTGAGAAGTGAAAGAAATTAAAAAGAAACTCCTAATTTGCCGAGAATCTTGTGAAGCCTGCAGTTTTTGTTTTTTAAACAGCTGTTCCTCTTTTTAACCTTTTCGGCCTCCGCGTTCCGTTACTGTGTGTTTTGCAGAAACGTTCAAATAAGGTCAAAGCTGGTCTTTCTTAAAAAAAAAAACAAAACAAAACTATTTGACCAAACATGCCGGACTCAAAAAAACAATCGAACACAACTTTTAATTGACATACGATCGTCCAGGCTTTAGTTAGCAGATGTCATCTTCATAGTCAACTTGCCTTTGAAGATGACTTCCGCTTGGGTTGTCCAAAGTCGTAAGGCGTGGCTATACGGGATGCTGTCCTTCAAATGGGGTGGGTATGCCGAGGTCCAGTGTAGGACGTTATGAGTTGGTACGGGAGGTTTCTGGTAAACGTCAGAGCTGATGTTAACGTTGCCTCTTTCGTCCGTCATAGTTTTAGTGTCGAGGTT
>NC_090876.1:47924395-47931895 GCF_036669935.1 Montipora foliosa
AACTATCAAGTTTTTTTCACTTTCTCTGTAACTGCGACTCACTGTAGAGAATATTCCAAGTCCCTTTCAACTCATTTGAGTCTGAAAAGATCCACAAATTTGCATTTCCTTGGCCTTGGTCAAGCGAAGCAGAACGGATCCAAATGCACCAATCAGGACAGCCCTTCACTTTCGATCCCAAAATTTGCATAGCATTGTTCTCCAACGAACCAAGCGACGCCGAGCGGATCAAAATAGCTGCACGGTGATTGGTCCATCAATTAAAGGGACGCCATCCGGAGGGCTTTATAAGAAGCAACCCAAACGAACACTTGGTCAAAAAACCGCTCTCACTCCTAGAGCACGCAACTGACGAAGGAATCCACAACGAATTCCGAAACCGGTCTTGCAACCTGATACAACGTTCTCTGCAGAGAACCTATCAGAAACACCATGATCAACGTGAACGAGCGCCTTTCCTAATGCTCCTATTGTCGCTTACAGGAAGGACAAATGACTCAAGGACTTTTTAGTCAGAGCCTCAATTCCTCCTCAAACTTGAAACCGCCTAAACCTAGCAAAACCTAGGAAAGATCACTAGCTCTCAGACCACCTCCAGTCGGAGCCCTATTTCTTTCGCCATTAAAAACTAGCAAACTCTAGTTATTAGCGACATACAGGCATTCTCTTACAGTCGCCTTTTAGAAAGATAATTACGGCTCTCATGTAAAAGGGCTTCCCAGCCTACAGCTCTACATCTTTCGCCTTAAAAAACAAAAAGGAGTTATCTGCGGTAAGGAGGATGACAACATTACAACTATAACTGTGAATCCTTTCGCCACTATTCGTTTTAAACGTCAATGAAAAAAAGATTTCTTTAAATTCATGAAGGTTAATTAATTGGGCCGGACTGGTCAATGACAGAACATGAAGTAATTAGATGGCGTAAAAATGAGCTAATAAAAGTTCAAAGAGAGAGCATATGTCTGCGAATGCAGCACCAGTTTCATTTCATTAAGATTAACCGTGCGCGGCGGCCATATTGGCCATAAACAATGGATTTCGTAACCTGAGCCTCCAGTTGAAGTTTCGATGGGGCAAACTCAACGTGACCGCCTTGTGATTAAGACGAAACAAAAAAAGAACTTCAAGGCCAACGAGAAAAGTGAGAGGTTAAAATTCTGGAAGAGTCTATATCAACTACAGTTAAGTTTTTTTTTTGGACTGAAACCATTCATGAAATCGTTCACTGGATAAAAGATGGAGCATATTTGATACCATATTATTTGGAATATAAACATTAACTTTTGTGGCTCAAAACGTCAACTCCAAACGTCAATTCCAAACCGAAAACTGTCCTTGATTTGCATACAATGTGACTCCTTTTAATTTTCGTTCCTCGTTGCAGTGTTGGTCCGCATACGACAGAAAACTGACCCACAAAATAAAAAAATTTCATCAAGCGCATTGTTGCAATTAAAGATAGGAATCTCTCTAAAGAACAACAAAACAAGTACTACCACTGCAGTTAAGATTTCCTAAGAATCTTGTTAAGCAACAGTGAAAGTAAAACTTCAAACTGAGAACGAAAGAAAATTAATTTCTGTCAACGCACTCCTCAACACAAGACTTAGCGGCAAAATGGACGAAATACGTCCTTTTAAAATGCGTTGCCATAATTATTACATTTCCTATTCTTTAACTTAAATGTGCTAAAGATGATGGAATGTCTTAAAGAATCTATTAAAGATGATCTGCTATAAATAACAGCAGCACTATACTCTAAAGGCAGAAACAAAGAGATGTTTAGAGTTTAGAAACGTTACTTTCACTTCAGAGTATTTCTGTCCGGTGTGATTTTAAAACGGATTTTGACCGGTGGAAAAGTGTTCCAAGATAATAAGAAATTCCCCGACCTTCGTTCTCTAAATAATTTAAGTTATAACATCATCGCTTGTGTCTACATAAATAAGGTCAACATTTTTTTCGAGTGAAATATGATTGGGTTTCAATGTTACTGGTGGATATTACTTATAGAACAATTACGGACTGACCACATTGCATTCTACAATTCCGTTTTCAGGTGAGACGGAGGCGAAAACTGAGGAGCGTTTTCTGGTAAGAATCACTTGTAAAGTTTTTCTCTAAGCCGCTTTTCTTTGGTGAAATCATCCCGGGCCTAACTTGGATAACATTCATACTGCAAAGCCGGCATCTGGACTTTGCCGACTAATGAAAACTATGAATCGTATAGACATCCCCGATAATGTGGGATGGTCGGGGGCGAATCGGGAAAATAGGTTTTTGCGATCGTCGGCGATCATTCCCCGACATATGAAAACTCAAAACTCAAATATTTACGTAAAAATTCAACTGCGCAAACTGAAGGGTTTTTTAGGCAAACGAACTTTTCTTAATCGTTTCTTTAGTTTAAGAGCTCTTCTCCTCTTTGTCGGTACCACCTACTCACTAAAGCATCAAGCGAGTATTTTCAAGTCACTGGCTATCAGTCGAAACTATGGGTGCGTTCGATTGACCCTATTACGGAATTAAAATACGTGGAGTGATGATTTAAAACGGTATGTCTGGCGTTTTAAAACAACAAGGATAATAAAGATACGTTTAAAATAGCACTTAAGTGTGAATCTCCGTGAAAACGAAGGATTTCTAACTTCTATTCCATTTCAGGTTCCTATTCGGCAATACAGTCAATCGAACGCACCCTAAAAGTGGTTAAAAACAAACTTAACCAAACAACCTACACGAATGCGGTTAATTAGAGCGTTAATTTAAACTTCAAAAATAAAATAAAATAAAAGAAGTAGTGTAATTTTTATTTAGGCAAGCCTAAAAGCGGAACTCCTCAGTCATTATTTATTAATTAATGGTTTTGTTTTCAGATATTTTTATAACTAGTCTACTTACCATGCGACTAATCCGGTCTACTCATTTACCATGTATTACTCTATTTTCCCGTGCTATTTCGCGCTCTTTTCGCCGGTTTTCCGTTAACATCATTCAACCTGTTTGTTCGTACTCGTATTTGCTCAGTTTCTTCCGCTGCTCGTCATTACAATTTCGTCTCTTTATTCGGGCTCTGCAGTCTTTCTTGCCTTCTCTATCTTTCTTGTTGTTTGACAATGATATTTCGCCAGTTTTCTAGCGCTCTCAGTCGTTCTCTTTCACGGGGTGGCATCTCTTACTCGATCGTCGCTTGCTTTTTGGTTTCTTCTTCTCTCTCTCTCTCTTTCCCTTCTTTCCTTAAAAAATAGTGCTTAGCTTGTTTTTTATCATCTTCAAAACTTTTGCTTGCTTTTCTAAATAGCAGTGTCAAATGCAACTATAGGGTTTCGAGCAGTGCGACATTTCGCGAATTGGCTTACATGAAAGGTTGAACGTATGGACCTAGAACGTACCACGACGAAAATCATACTGTGGCATATTTTCTCAACCGTGGTGGTCCACTCGCGCGTCTTCGGCGCGCGGAGCTCCGCTAAAAAAAAAAACAAGTTAGCATGCGCTTGATGAAGCAAAGTAGATGAAACGGCTAAAAGCGGACAATTCAACATCGAAGGAAAATCGATCGCATCTCATCGTTCGATGAACTTAACAAAACCCAGCCAAAAACGGAAGTAAAAGTCACCCTGCGAAACCGGACAGTTAAGAAAAACAAAGCAACCCTGTTTGAAAGATACTAGCTATTCATCTCAACAGTGAGGCACCCGCTGGTAGGCATTTATAGATTATGCTAGCATAATTTTTGGCATAATTCGAGCAAACTGGCATAATTTCTGCCAATTATGCTAGCATAATTTGCGCATTTTGATAATTATCAGATCATTTTTGATGCTATTATTTGATAATTTTTTGTCTCTAGTCCCAAGCACTTGGTGACCTTGATCGATATTTAAAGTTTTAGTTAAACTAGTAGCATTTGTAGTTCACTGTGAAGCACTGAGCCCGGGTCTGAGGTGCACCGAAACCGGAAGTCACATTTATCTAGTACTAGTGTGCGTGTTAACCTGAACCACATGTTTATTTGAAATTAATTGTGGATTTGTTGCGTTTCTTTCCTGTAGACGAACGGCTTCTAGTTAAAAAATATATCTTTTGGACTTATTTGCATTTTTTCAAAGAGCCTAATTTAAAAAAACGGTGGCATAATTTGGAAAAAAGAGCATAATGTTAGCATAATTTGGCCAAAAAAAAAAGCAATGCTACTAGCATAATATGCCACTTTTACTAGCATAATCTATAAATGCCTACCCGCTGGTCGCATTATTTTACTTTGCCACTGTATAACAAACAGACGGTGAAAAGGGCTTTATCTGTTTTGACAAGACTGAGCACCGTGCTGCTTACATAGATAACAAGCTTGGCAAAGTAGTAAAACGGAAAACTACGGCTGACGGCGATGACAGTGAAATTAGGAAGCGAGTGTTTCGTGGAATCAGAATACGCGTACTCACAACACGAGGTTGACAAATATGATCATGATACCAATAGGGACAAATTTCTCGGTGCCATCTTTCAGCCTGTTTAGCGAATTATTTCATAAGCATAACATTGTCTGCGAGATCGAGGGCCATTTTTAAGTCCAGAAAATGGGTGTGGACCTCAATCCGTCCTCCGTTCTTATTTAGGAGTTTAAAGCGGGCAGCACACAAGGCGAAATAGCGCGGTGCTAGTTCCGCCGCGAAGAATTCGCCTGATGTGCGGAGTTGATTTTTACGTGCATTTTGTCCGCTGCGGAAATAGCGCTCAATATCAAACATGTTTGATTTTTTTTCGCCGCAAACTTTTCTGACGAGATTTTCGCATATATAGTGTGCGGACACTGAACGAACTTAGCGCTGATGACGATAACCTCTTGTTGTTAATATGCATGCGTAACCCAGTGTAACATTAAAAATGGCTGCGTCTAAGGAGGTTGTGAACGAGTTGATCCTCGACGAAAAATTTGTGGATTTGTGGCAGGATTGTCCCTTTCTTTACGATGCATCGGTGGCAGATTACATAGTCAGAAATAAACGTGATAAAGGGCTGGAGGAAATATTATTCGGTCTCGAAAAAGACGGTAATATTTCGATTTTAAGCAAACATGTGTAGTCTGTAAAACGTACGCTCGTCGTGTCTTCCATTCCTCTCCCGATACATCCATTCTCCAATTGCGACGGAGAAGTAAGAGTCTTAGTAACTTATCTTCATTTTCTGTGTCTGAGGACGATGATGATGTTGAGTAGAGCACGAATGCGGTTAATTAGAGCGATGAGTTAAGTTGAGTTGATGACACATCCGCCATTTTGTTTAGTCATACTCAATAGAGCGTTTTCACTCACGTGACCAACAGCCATATTGGATTACTGAAACAAAAGAAAGTATTTGCATAAAAATAGAGTTCAATTCCCGAGGATTAGTTTGATATATCATCATGGCCGCCATTTCTTTGTTTTGGAACACTAACATGGCCGCCGTGACGTCATGTGAAAACGCTCTGTAACAGCGATAGGTGTGCGGGGAACAGCACATCCGCTAAATACGCTCGAATTCTTCACAGCGGAATTAGCGCCGCGCTATTTTCGCCTAGTGTGCAGCCTGCTTAAGCAAAGACATTGCCAACGTCAACAAAAACGTCACTCCATAATATAACTTCGCGCCATCGCAAGTATTTCGTGATTATTCCTTCTTGTTCACCTTGCACAATACGGGCAAACTATCCTGCAACTGGATGGGTACGAACGGTTTTGAAATAAAAATAGAAAAATGAATGGTTTATTGTTATGTGCTCACGTTGTCGTCAAAACCTAAAAAAAGTTGTTGATTTGTGGAGTACGTAAAACTCGTGCCGCACTTGCAGCACGATCATTTTTACACCTTTAATTAACCAATGATATTCTTGCTTGGTGGCGTTGTCGTTGGCATCAAGTGGCGTGGCCGTCCTCTTTGCTTAAACTCCCTATTATCTCTAGGATAGCGCTTCTACGAAGTAAAGACCAGCGGTGTCTCATTTGAGCTAATTTCAGAGGAGGCACATACCTGCATATCCTACTGGAATATTTGAATGCATTTCCCGTCCTGTAGTCGCGTGCGCGTTAATCATGACAAAACTAGCTCGCTTGGTGTTTAGTCAACATAGTTTTGAAATCCAAAGAAAAATGAGAATTGATATTTTGGTCACAGGGGCACTTTAAATGATATGGTAACGCTTTCTTCCCAAAGGGTTTGAATTGGGTACAACATGAGTTAGCCGATTTGGTCTATTGTTTATTTTCCCGCACAACCTGGTTTAAAAATATACGCTGCTGTGGACTAGGCCAATTTCGGTTAATCTTACTTTGGGGTGATGGGCCCTTGCTAAAACATAGCAATTATTTGATTTGACCCGGTGACGAATCATCTACCTGTTAGTCGTGATTGTTGTTTTGAAAAGATCTAGTTTGTATATATTTGTATTTACCACAGAAAGAAAACCAAAATGAAGGCAAACCAAGTGTTTCAACTCGCTTTGTGCTTTTTCTTGATCCAGGACGTACACTCTAAAGGTAAGAAGACTTTCAAGTCTTCTCGAATGAGGACTATAATCCGTAGGCTCCGCACACAATTCGGAAAGACCATGCAGGGGCCATTTTCTCGAAAAGAAACGGGTGTCACAATTCCCTCTGTATCTCAAGAACGGAGAGGATTTAAGTCGTCAAACTTCACAGTCAGTTTGCTTTTTGTTATCTTCAAAACATGTTAACAGATCGGCTTTCCTGAACAAGCGGTTGGTGGGTTCACAAATGGCTTTTCGGGACTTTCGAGAAACGGTACCAGGGCACGGAGTTCCCAATAATGTGGACTGGTCTGAATTCTGAGTGCCAGAAATGTATTAATGTTTAGACACTATTAAGTGCTACCTAATTACATAAAGGTTTACTTACTTACTTTTCACGCGCGCACACTTGGAGGAAATGACCGCTCGTGCCCAAAATTATTCAACAAGTTAAATTTTCGGCGCCGATGGCACGCGTGACGAAAAGCGCTGAAAACGCTACCCCACAATCGGGAAGCTGGCCTAAGCCAAAAGTAACGAGTCAAACTTTGCTAAGCTGATAGCTCTAGTGTGCGCCGGGCGAACGACGGCGAAGAGAACGTTATAAATTTGGCTATTTAGTGGGCAAAATGCACGCCCTGCACATGCGTTTTTCACTTTTGTGTATTTGTTTTGCCGTCGTCTGCAAAACAACAACGTGAAATAGCCAAATTTTAGTTTTTATGAAGAAATTTGTCAGCACTTGAAGATAAATTTTCATTTTGTCTCTTTCTTTCTTTTCCTCAGCTCGTAAACGAGCCACTTCGTGCACAATTCCCGAAGATGTTCGGGGCTCCTGGCAGAAAGAATTTACAGGTCACAAGAAAAAGATCAGACTCAATGTTGACATCAATGAGGCCTCCGCAAAATTGCATATGATCGTTGGCGACTCTCCCCCAAATGCAGATGACGAAGAACCCTCCTCAGGTGGAAGTAAGGAAGAACCCTCC
>NC_090876.1:47934395-47939395 GCF_036669935.1 Montipora foliosa
CAATATTCATCTTCTTTTATCTCTTTGATTCTTGGATTTATTTGTTGAATGGTTTTGATGATGGTGTGACAGTGAAAACCGGCAATAAAAGCAAGGTGACACACGCTAACACCAACCAGCCCGGTGAACGGGTGAAATGCATGCATGATGTGTTGGCCACACCGGGTTGGTGTTAGCGTGTGTCACCTTGCTTTTATTCCTCTCTTTCGTTGAAGTTTTCAGGTATGTGACATTTTTTTATTCCTAAAAAAAATCGTTTCAAAAACTTGAATAAATTTGCTTCCAATTGTCAAAATTCCAGGTTTTTGCTCGAGCGTCTGTTAGTGTGCAAACTACTAGGCCAATTCCCTTTGTTCAGATCTATCGGAGTGTCATGAAAACCGTAGATTTTAACCATACGTTGTAGCCGGGCATTCTTAAGTTAAAGTCCAATTATTTATCGCATCTTTAAGCTTAAATTATGTTGCTGTGAATTTCAGATCAACATGCAGGCCAACAGAATGGCTTACTGCCGCATTACAACATGGCCGCCACAAAAAAATTAAAAAAAAAAAAATTTTGCTTCTTCTTGTTTCCAGTACCTCTCGGCCAAATTTACTTTGTTTTGGTTTTGATCTCAACCAATCACAAAGCTCGAAACCGATATCCAGAAATGTTTATGGCCCGGACTGTTTACTGCTGGCAGTTATTGTTATCTTTCACATGGGAGGATGCATGTGTTGTCATGGTAACTAACCCGATTAGCCAACAAAAAGGAAGCTTTCCTCTCCTTGTAAGATACTTTTGTGATATAATATAATTTTCCTCCACGACATAACATTTTTATGACTCAGTGTGACATTATCATGATTTGTTTTTCAGTACTCTCGTGTCTAGTTTCATGTTAGACAACACTTTTTCGCCCTTTTGACAATTAATAAAAAAAAGTTGTTTTGAATCTGGACATTTCGTCAGTATCTATTAATAAATAGAACATTTAATGGCCGCTTGGAGATACGAATTTTATCTTCTCGTGCTGATAGGATCTCGCTCTCGTTTGCTGCACTCACTCATGAGAGCGCGCATCAGTGTGAGAAGATAAAATTTATATCTCCGCGTGGCCATGTAATATCCTCTAATATTTCATTCACCGGGGTTCAGTAATTTCAGTACAATCGCGAAAATGGTTATTGTTTTCTGAATAGTAGGATGTTTTTATCTACTATCTGCAGGGACTTCTACGCATTGAAAAAATTTTCCTGTTTCAAGTTCAAAAAGGAAGGGGTTTCCTTACAAACTGGCATATATTCTTGTAAGTATTTCCAGGGCAAAAATCTCTCAGTTCGATTGCCCGGATATCAACGATTCAGCATCAATAAAATTTCCCTGGGCGCGGTTGTTCGAAAGCCGATTACATAACTTAATCCAGGATTAGCGTAAACGTTTGTTTCATGTTTTCAACTTTTTGGTGAAAGTTTCTTTTGCTTATTTTTGTTTTTCAAGATTGACTTCTTCTAATGTAAAGTTTTGCCTAATATTAGCATTGAACAGCTTTTGTGAGTAGAGAAATAAACGCCTTGGTTAACTTTTAATCTGGGATTAGCGTTAATCGGCTTTTGAACAACCGGGCCCTGATTGGTAACATTTTAAACGGAATCAGTTTTATTCTTGGTTTGGCATGTCGTCATGGCTGCCAATGGTGGCTGCCAATGATGTTTTTGTGGGTGCAGGGCTGGCATAGTGCCTCCCACGAATGTTGCCCGGGCTCGATTCCCAGACTTGAGTCATATGTGGGTTGAGTTTGTTGGTTCTCTGCTCTGCTCCGGGAGGATTTTCTCCGGGTACTCCGATTTTTCCCTCTCCTGAAAAACCAACCTACGAATTTGATATGAGTTTATTTGTTGATTTCAGTTTACAGTGTCCCCAATTAGACTTAAGTGCTCAAGACACTAAATAAAGTTCGTTTCCTTCCTTTTCGTGCACTAGTGAATAATCTCCATTCTTAGGGAAACAATTTTCATTTTCTTCGACCAGGAAAAAAAGGGAGCACAAACCAAAAATACGTTTAAGTGAAACGTTTGTTTCGTTTTCCAAGAGCAGATTTTGTGACGATGTTGCGGAAATTTACCGTCGGATAACGAGTGGTTCATGAATATGCGCAAATTGAGAAAAACAAAATTCTCTTGAGTATCCACATTGGTAAAGCCAAATTTCCAAGCGAATAAGGTCTATTGAGGCTTCCCCTACGTACGCAAACTATCCTCGTGGAGAGTTTGGACTGTCTGGCGCTCCATGGCACACTTTATAGCATTGAAAAAGAAATACAGAAAAACGCAGGTACTTTTAGCGATAATATAAATGTTGATGATCATGATCGAAATTTCTCTGTTTCAGTCCAGAAAAAACCTGCCAAAATAGAGGCCAAAGAAGTTTGTTCTGGAATGGAGGACAAGAAATCGTTTAACACCTTTCATTTTATCCGAGCTGATAAGCCCAAGTCCTCTGACTAAATGATGGCAATAGTTCAGTGCAGAGTTGTTTGAAGTTAGCGTTAAACCAGTTGATATCACTGATCAACTCACAGATTCCAGCCGAATTTGACTCGGAATAAAAGTTAATTAGTGATTTTGAGAACTACAGACCTCAGATGGCGAGCACGTATTATAAAGTACAAGTGAATGGAAAATAACATGAAATCAACTGCATTTCCTCGTTTGCTGTTGTTTGTCTCTTTTGTGTAAAGGTAACATGAAGCACAAGCAATATAGAGTTTGAATGAAGGGGTAGTTTCTAAAGAAACTGTGGTGCTGCGTCGGTGGGGAAGTAGTATACAAAAATTTGGTTTTATCAACGGAGTTGATAATGTAAATTGGCCACCGTACAGAGATTCTAAAAGCTGACGTTTCGAGCGTTAGCCCTTCGTCAGAGCGAATCGAGGGATTATGGGTTACGTGTAGTTTTTATAGTAGAGTAGGAGCTACGCTATTGGTGGTAACATGGCAACGTGAAAAGTAGGAATATATTAGTTAAATGAAAAGCGTTCGTTAATACCGTGAGGATTAAGGGTGCCGATTTGAAAGATGAATTTTTGTTCCAGATTCTTGCGGCTTTCCGTGGTACCTAGATGTAGGGAAAGGCCGCCGGGTTGCTCGTTAGTTTTGAGCGCGCTTCTAACTAAAAAGTTGCCTACGTTTTTGTCGCGTTTGAATGAAATAAGTGGAGGTTGCGAAAAGATTCTACCAGTCTCGGGATCATTTTGGAGTAATTTAAAATTACTAAGAATGATGCTTTTGACTGCGTGATTATGAGGATGGAAAGTGAGGGTGAATGGAATTCTGTCATTCTTATCTTTTTGTGACGTTTGTAGTGATGACTGTCGATCAAATTGTTGGGCGCGATGATGGCCCGCTTTGACCACAGAGACAGGATAGCCACGTTTTTCGAAGAACTGGCACATCTCCTCTGATTTGCTGGAAAAATCGGAGTCATCACTACATAGACGTCGAAGTCTAAGAAATTGAGAATAAGGGATGGAGTTCTTGACGTGTGATGGATGTGACGATGAATACAACAAATAACTGTGTGAATCAGTAGGTTTGTAGTGCACACTAGTACATAGCGCGTTGCCTCTAATAGAAACTTTGATATCTAGAAAAGCCAATGAAGTTTCCGAAATTTCCCATGTATATTTAAGAGCCGGATGAAAAGAGTTGACGGAGGTTATAAATTGATCGAGTTTGTTTGTGTGTCCCTGCTAATGCTTACTGGCAGGAGCCCATGACTAGGAGCCTCCCTATGCAGTATACCCTTGAGTCAACCTTTGTTCGTATCTTTCTATTTTTAGAACTAATCCTTCAGCAGGAAACTCGCATTTACAACAATTTACATCAATTTGCACAATTTACATACATTGTTTTTGCTATTTTTGTCTTTGTTCCACAATAATTTTATTCTGGTTGGCCATTCTAAACAGTGTGTGCAGAGCCGAAGAACTCGTCGCGTTTTAAAAATAGAGAGATACGGGCAAAGGTTGACTCATGGGGCTTGTATGGGAGAGGCAAGCTCCTACTCATGCGCTCCTGTTACTGGTCTGTAAACAGTCTGTCTTCTACCCTTCATTGAAAAAAAAAAAAACAAACAAAAAAACAATTAGAAGACACTGATGAATTCGCGCGCAAAGGGACTCACGGCATCTCTCCACGAAGGCAACGCGTGAGTCGAAAACGTTACTACATTGCAAGTACCTCTCTATGCTACTAAAACAAAGTCCAAGGACCAAAGTTACGTCCTGTGTTTTTTCGCGACTTCTGCGGAGGCCACTATATGTCGTGATGTTGTTATGACGTGAGTTCCAGATACGTAACGTTTTGCATAATTCACACAGTGGAAAAACAGAGGGCGTGATTCAAAGTGGAGGCACCAATTGTTCTTTAATATTAACAAGCTACCGCTGTGCTGTTGCACTAGTTTGTCAATTGAACGCAGCTGGTCACATATCGGTGCAGTGAAAACTGGTATTTTTAAAAACTAGACACTCCATGAGCGTACACTGGGTTGCCTGTGGTACGTGTTACTCAAAAACAGAAGGGACTGAGTTGGGTGGTATTAAACTGCAGCGTTCCAGGCAATTTTTTCAAGTCGGGGGTCATTAAGACCATTTAAGGGGTCACCCAGAATTCGTACCAGCAGAGGCCCTTTGGCTCACATGTTCATACGACGAAACAGATCCTTTTCTGAGGTTAAAAAGCTGAGCTTCTGACAGCTTTCTAATACAAAAGTTCACTGAAGTTAATCCCTAGGGGTCCGGCGGGGTTAGTATCTGGATGGGCGACCTAAAAAATATACCACTTCATAACAGAAGCATAGGACCGAAAATAATATTTTAACGCTAACAAATGCGAACTAAGCAAGGTACAGATTTTGTTACCTTGCTTTATGCAAAACAAATATTGATGCAAAAGTAAATAAATATTGATACACAGTTTTTAGGAAGAGCAGAAGCAAGTTTTTAGGACGGTTTA
>NC_090876.1:47944395-47946895 GCF_036669935.1 Montipora foliosa
ACAGAGCATCTTGGCATACCTAGGAGCCAAAGGAAACTTGGCCATAGCGCGACCCAGAGCTGTGATAACAGCACTGACGTTTCCCTTCACCGTTTTCTTCTCTTCCAGAGCTCCCAGATTTAATAGCAGCTTCTCTGCACTTTGTAAGGCCGTCGACTCAGGGGGAGTGGGGAAAGGAAAATTGACGACCTTATCGATGCTCATGTCCTTCATTTGCAGAACCAGATCATCGACTGGCCGGCGAGAAATTTCGGGCAACGAAAACTCCTCAAAGTCATTCGCGAACACCGCCGACGAGTACAACCTATAACAGTGCCCAGGCTCCACTCGACCAGCTCTGCCTGCTCTCTGATTGGCTGAGGCTCTGGAGGTCCAAGTGATCTTAAAAGAGGAAACCCCTGTCACTTTATCATAGTAGCGTTTTTTCACCATTCCCGTGTCCACGACGTATTTTATGTTGGGGATTGTCAGCGAGGTTTCGGCAACGTTCGTCGCCACAACGCAGAGCCGCACTCCTTCGGAGGGAGATTGGAAGACCTTGGCTTGTTGTTGAGAGGAGAGCAAGGAATAAAGAGGTAGAACAAACATGGGAATACTCTTGTCAACCAGAAGTGTAAACGCGCTATCGTCGAGATCAAAGTCTCCATTTCCATCGCCTTTTTCGCCCAAGTCTTCATCTTCTGCATTCCTCTCCTCCACCATTGGGTTTATTGAATAATTATCCAAATCAAACTCATCATCGAGTGTGTCATCATCCTCTTCCGCGCTCCTTTGCGATATGGCTCTCGCCGGGTCATATGGGAATGTTCTTCGCAGCTTCTTGCAGAGTCCATGGACTTCAGCTTGTCCCGTCACAAAGATTAATATCCCGCCGGGGGGTAGTGTGCGGTGGATTTTGCACACTTTGCGATACGCTTCATATAAGTAATCATCAGGGGTCCTCTTGTTGAAGTGAACGGTGACAGGAAACTGTCTGGATTCGACTGTGACCACTGGGGGAGGGGTAGGGAAAAGCCGCGCATTTCCAGTGAAGTCTTCGACTCGTAAAGTAGCGGACATGATCACAAGTTTAAGTTGTTTTCCTTGATTTTTACGCATCGGGACAATTCTAGAGAGAAGACCAAGAAGAATATCGGTAAAGACACTTCGTTCATGAGCTTCATCGATCAATATTACGGAGTATTTTGACAAGAAAAAGTCGCTTTCGATCTCTTTTAGAAGAACACCATCTGTCATGAACTTTATTATCGTGTTCTCCGTCGAGTTTCCTTCGTAACGTATTTGATAGGAAACCACATCATTTGCCATATTGAGCTCTACACCGACGCGGCGTGACATGGTCACGGCAGCCACACGACGAGGCTCTGTCACGCCAATCACTCCCTGAGTAGTGTAACCACCCTCATACAAGAACTGGGGAACTTGAGTGGTTTTTCCACTTCCGGTCTCACCGCAGACGATAACAACGTCGTGATCGTGAATGGCTTCCATAACAGCCTGTTCTTCGGCAAGAATTGGCAACTGGAGCCTCGCTGCTTGAATATCGGGGTCGCGTTGCACTTCCTTAAAAACAGCTGGTTGTAAATCGACTTTACCTGGTGCGATTTTCTTTTCGTCCTTCCTCTGTTCGCCATGGACTTCGAAATCTTTGCCCTCAACACCGCTGCTCTTGGTTTTTGACGTAACGCTGGTATTCTTCTCACAGTCTCCTCCTTTATCCTCGACTTTTGGTGAATCTGTAGTAGCTTTTCGACATTTTTCATCGCTGCTTTCCTCATGGAAATCATCCTCTCCATCATCATCATCATCAGTTTCAGATTCTCCCTCAGACACAGACCCTTCATTTACCTCCTTTGCCATCTTAACAGGCGCAGGTTCCATGGCTTTTTTCTCCAGCCGTAGCTTCTTTCCTTTTTTCCGCCCTCCCCTGATACTCGAAACGATTGTCTTCTGAACATCACCCAATGCTTCGGAATAATTCCGTTTTCGAGTTGGATTAAGCTGTCCCAAATCGGTTGTAGAACTCATCTTTGCAAGTTCTTCATCGCTTATAGCATGCTCTGACAGTGCTTTCAACAAATTCGCCCGCTTCGCTTTCTTCCTCTTCGTCTCTACAATCTTTTCTAGTCTCTTCCTCTGCTTCTTTGTGAGCGGTTTCCGTTTTTCATTTGAAATTCTTAACGCTACCTTTACTTTGTCCTTTTTGTTAGGAGCAACCAAAATATTTGTGTCCTCAAGACAAGCTTTATATTCTTCACCTTTCGGATTTTTCTGCAAAACACTTTCGAGTTCAGCTGATCGTGTTGCAGACTTCTTGTCCTTCGAAGCTTCCGGCTGTAGTCTTGCTTTCCAGTTGTGTCTTTTCCTTAACCGACCCATTCTTTCAGTTTCTTATCAAATTAGAATTGTTTCGTGAGTGTATGACACTTCTCCTCTATCACAGCGAAGAAAAACGTGAAGCTCCGAATCCACGTGTATAACAATCGACATGTCCGCCATG
>NC_090876.1:47956895-47969395 GCF_036669935.1 Montipora foliosa
TATCAGGGACTGCTCTGCACGCTCGTCAATTCGCATATGACTACTACATGCAGTCCTCCAATATGGCGAATATAAAAAGTTCGTAACTTATACTAAAATTTTTGGCGAAAAGTAATAAATCAAGAGTTCAAACCTTATTGACTGTAAGCAGACGGTTTGAGTTATTTCACTTCCTGTTTGAATGTATACAAACAGATAGTCTACTATGATGTTAAGACAAATCATTTCATTGGTGTATTAGGCAGCCCCGAACCCTGGCCTGTTGGCTACGCCTCGTGCTTCACGCTCGGCTATTAGTCAGTGGCTAACAGAATTTCAAAATGGCTGAATCTGTTTGCTAAAGGTTCTAAAACCCTAGATCTACATGTATCCCTGATTATTACAGTTATATTATCACTGTTTTTTAAGTTACAGTTACAGACTTCAAATTAATTTTTGATTAAGCCTCAAAACATCTGTGGCTTTGTATTGTTGGTTTACAGGATAAAAAGTATTATCCTACCGCAGAGGAAGTTTTTGGTCCAGAGGTGGAGGTGAGGAAGCGGTAATTTCATAAAAACCTGGTAATTGAGGTGTTATCCTTTCAAATTAGGAAGTTTAAGAAACCACGATGGCTGCGGCGTCCAAAGCGTCACTTCAAAATATAAGTTTGAGCCATTCTAAGTACTTCATGATTATTCTGGACATCTTGTTTATATTAATTATACAATATGGGCAAAGTGTCCTGAAACTGGATTGGTGCAGATGGATTTAAAGTTTAAGAGTGAGACTGAAGGACTCACTGTAGTTTGTCCATGTAGTTGTTCGTCCAAACGTTAAATTTGGTCATTTCATGTAGTAGTTTTGATGTGTACGGGAGAGAAATGTTCAAAAATGCATGCCGCACGTGCAGCACAATCATTTTGGTTCTTTCAACCAATAATATTACTGCTTTTTGGCGTTGTTGTCCCCATAGCTGTCATTGTTTCTCACTATTGAGGGTTCAAGAGGGTATCCCTCACATCAAAGAGAATAGACTAAGGCTGGCTTGTCAATAACTTAAATTTCGAAATATATCTCCGCATTTTTGAATTCAAACACAGGACATCGTAATAATTATTAATGTCAATTATAAAACCCAACCTACATTTATTTGCATGTATTGATTTGTTTTAGACTATAGTGCAGGAAGAAGACACACAGCCATTAACTGGTTTGTTATTTTGAGCACAAAATTAATACAAATTAATTTTACTGTTTTGCAGTTTTTCTCATTGAAAATTTTGGAAAATATTCATTTGCATTTAGGACTGAATATCTCACAATGACAATGACTCTGCTGATCTATTCTTTAGAACCCATCATTAAACCTGTGGCAAATAAGAAGTTCTTTCATGCTGAACAGGATTTGCCAGCAACAAATTACGATGTTGAGTATGTACAGTTATAAACTATTATTACCGAGTGATCAAGAGTGAAAATACATGAGTAGGAATGATACAGTCAGTGCAAAACATTGATGAGGTTCTGGGAAGACTGTACATTGAATATTCATGTAATAACTTTTTGCATGACCAGCTGTACATAGAATAAGTCCAGTATTAACTGCAGTACAGTACACTGCACAGTGCATGATAATTTTATTCACTTGATTACCGGTGTGTAAAAGCAAAGTAAAAGTTAATGTTTATTTTGCCCCATGTAGAAGGTGTCAATAAAGAAAATATCTTTGATAAGTTGTTAAGAAGTTTGGTTGATGTTGGTGATAAGGAATCGTGGACAGACGCTGTGAGCTTCTTTGGAGCATTTTCACTTGCGTGACCCACAGCCATATTGGATAACTGAAACAAAAGAAAGTACTGGTACATGTAATTGCATGAAACTAGAGTTCAATTCCTGGAGGATTGGTTTGGTACACCATCCTGGCCGCCATTGCCTTGCTTTGGAACACCAACATGGCCGCTGTGATGTGTGAAAACATTCTATAGTCCACGCTTCTTCGGAATTATGAAAAGAAGCACTAAAAGGAGAGATGAAGAAATCACACCAAAGTGCACCATTATACAAATCAGGTTGTTCAGAAACAAAGCCTTAATGCAAGTTTGGAATGAATGGGAAAGTTGTGTGTGTCATGAATTGGATTCCACTTTCACATGAAGGTTGACTCCAAAAAAATGACATCTTGAGTGAAGCAATTTAGTAATAATTGTATTGTGCTTTTATTTTGCTCAACCTTTGCTTTGACAGTAATTCAGAAGGCATTGAACAAAGAGACTTATTTAAATGTCTCATCTGAGTTCTAACAAATGCAAAGAATGATGTAAACCTTCATTAAGACAAAACGCGAAATATAGACCTGAAGTGACGAAGCTCCAAGAAGTGTGAAAAATTAATCATGCGTTAAGTCCTTTGTTTTCTCTACCCGAGAGTAAAAATTAATGTAAAAATGTAAATGCTTTGTTTATGGTGGAAGTGCACTAAGCTATCAAGCTAGTTCACAGGCACCCCACTTTTTAACAATTTGAAAGAAACATGATTAAGAACCCCAACTGGCAGGAGGCAGCCAGTTGGCTATTTACAAAGCGTGGTAGAGTTGAATCCGGGACAATTGAAAACAAATCCAAGCCAGAAGCTGGAATGGGATTTGAACCCAGGGCAACTGCGTGCAAACCCAACATCCTAACCACTGGACCACGAGGCCTCCCTAAAAGGAAGCATTTCAATTTCAATTTCTCGAAAGCTTTCGATAATTTCTTGAAAGTCCTTGAATGCCTCGAAATTTGACTCGAGCCTCAATCTTTGAAGTTTTTGGGAATCAAGGATTGAGAATTGAGTATTGCGGATTGAGCTTTGAGGGACTGTCAACTTATTGTACCTTTGACTGGTACTGATAATTCCATACCTTTACTCAATTGTTTTCACAGGTATTTGGCTGATTTGATGGACAACCCTGAGCTGATAAGAAATGTGGCACTGGCTGGGCATTTGCACACTGGAAAGGTACAGTAACTGTACACGACCCACTGCATATTGTTTATTGTTTTGCGGTTACATTTGTAACTTGCAGCAAGTCAGCCTGGCATATTGGTCTTCAACCACACCTCCTACTTGTACATGTACAGTGTACTATATATCGCTGTCACCTGGGTCTAACCCATGTCCCATTTGTGAGAATCATTAATTTTGTGGGCCCACTGTATATCTGAAACAGAGAGTTTCTTTCAGTTACATTGTACATGATTGTATTCTGGTTTTCTACTCCTTTTCTCTAAGTATGGGCCTATTTGTTCAAATTTTGTTTGTTTAATTGGATTTATTTACTGAAAATTTAAGTGGCAGTTTACTTCTGATCAAAGAACATTTTCCATAAGCTTTTTAGCCTTCAATTATTTTGACTTAGACTTTTTGCTTTCCTTTGGCATAAAATTTCAACATTACATTTAACTCTTTCCTGACAGGCAGAATTCAAACCTGAGTGGCCAGGTATTACTGGGAAATTAATTTTTGGTTTCTTTTCACTTACATGACAGTACCACCTAAAACTTATTATAAATACCCCTTGAGAAAACCGAGGTACGGTTTTACCACCCGATGTTTCATCTGCATGTCATATTATAATGAACTGTACATCGTACAAATGTGCATGCAAGTGGCACGTTACATGCTTTTGTCCCAACCTCTTCATGCTGTGCCCTTGTGATTCAGTACTTCAGCTACAGTACTTCAGTACATTAATTTTTTGTTTGTTGAATGCTGTCAAAGTATAAATAAGTTAATTTACATTTTTTGTCATGTTTACAGTCTGTTTTTGTAGACTGTCTAATTGAACAAACTCACCCAGACATTCAAGCAAAGGAAGGGACAGATGTAAGTCACTCACTTCATTGCAAATTCTCACTGTAATTGACCGAATGCAAAAATGGCCGCCAACAAGTTATTCTTTTGTCTTTGTGTTAATTAGTCTAACTAGCCTCGTTTTACAGCCCAAATTCTTTCAAGTTTATGTGTGTGAACTAGGCTAGTTAGGCTAATTAACACAAAGACAAAAGAATAATTTGTTGGCGGCCATTTTTGCAAATTCGGTCAATTGTTTTTCTTACAATAATGCTAATTTAGTGCTTTACTTCTCAAGGTACATGTCATACTGTACATGTATATGATGGACGAGTGTTAAAACTTGTTTGACCTTTTTTACTTCCAGCTTCGCTATGCTGACACATTGTTCACTGAGCAAGAGGTGAGAGTTGCACAGATTGTTTTGTAGTACATATATTTATTTAACAGGATGAAGGAATTGGCAGATAAAGGGTTTTTTATCCATTCACCATTTAAAAAATAATAATAATCATGTACCAGCTTGCCTGGATTTATGGTCGAAAGGGATTAGATTTCTTGCTAAATAGAATTTCTAACTATTCAATAGGGAATTCAGTGGTTGAATGTTCTATGTACCTACATTGTATTATGTAAGCAAAATAACTTACTTTCCATTGAAAAAAAAAAATACAATGTACGCTATGTACTAACAGTTCATTTGTAAAGCTGTAAATCTTTTGAGTAAAACCTTGTAAGAATTAAAGGTGGAGAAAAGTCTTTGCACACCACAGCGTATCTGTTTATTGTTCAGCATTCATACAGTACGTGTGTGATATTTGCATGTTGTTTGTTTGCAAGAGGAAAAGTCTGCGAGCAGGGGATTGTCGTTTATACTGTACTGTAGCAGCTGTACAGTATGTCCATCACCGGTGCTGTTTTCAGTTAACTTGGATTTTTTTGTTTGATAACTTTAGTTACAGTATACCAGAAACACAAACAACAGAATGCGCATTGTGAAAATCTGAAAACATGAATCTTTTTTGCTGAATGTTGTGCAGAAGCAAACAATACAGTCCTGATTATACTGCAGTTTATCAAAACAGACTGAAGCTTGTGACCTTGAAGCATTAATTTAACTCTTGTTCAAAGCTGGGGTTTTGTGAGTTTAAAATTTCCTTATTATTTTGGATGTAATGTAGCTCCTACATTTTCCCGCTTGTGCACTAACTTTGAATCTTATTTTGTCCATATTTGGGCATAAGATTGGTGTCCTAAAAATCCCCAGCTTTGTTCCAAGGAAAAGAGTTGCAAGTTAGATTCTTCAAGGTCCTATGCATCTGATCAAAATCATTGTTTAATTGCATCAAAAATGCTATGGCAGTGATATATCCAGAGTGCATCATTGCGTCCTTGGACGTGCTCGTTTTGTTTTGGACGCACAGAATATGGAACAAAGGGTCGACGCAGAAAAAAAAAATCGAATGTTTATGCAAATTGCAAATGCAAGGGAAAATATGCGAACGGCGTATTTCGCAAAGGAAATAGAACATTCCCATTTCTCACAACGGAGAAAATTAATGATCGAATTCCTTAATGGCTAACCAACGACATTTGAAGTTATCCAACGTGAAATGCAAACACGATTTCACCCATTAATTTTTAACATGTTAAGCTTCAAGTGTAAGCTGCATGTACATGTAGTAGGTGTAGTTTTACGTAGATGGATCAGGTAGTTCACTTGCAAATACAGTACAGTGTGCATAATTTATACAGTACATGTATCTTTGAGTGGTACTGTCCTTTGTTGAGTACACAATAGTGTTTTAATTACATGTTTTTCTTTCAGCGAGGTTTAAGCATAAAGAGTGTTCCAGTCTCTCTTGTTTTGCCTGACACCAAAGGAAAGTCATTTTTGGTCAATACTTTTGATACACCAGGTAGGTTTGACAAGACGACCTATTCTCTATTTTCGAATTCCCCATGATACACTTTGTTTGCCCCCCAAATTTTGCATAAACTATTGTTTTCTAATGCTCTTGGGGAAATTGCATATTCCCAAGAGCATTTGAAAACAATGGCTTATGCAAAGTGTATTATGGGGAATTCGAAAGTAGAGAATAGGCCTCTTTCATAATGGCGGCCAAATAAACTGGTCTTTTGTTTTAATGCTAATAAGCCTTTCTAGCCTCGCTGCGATTAGCAAATTTTATAAGAATATTTGTTTCAAAATGAGGGAAGTAAGTCTAATTAACATAAATACAAAGGAATGTAAAAGTGGTCTCCATTATGAAAGTGGTCTATTATGTTTTCGAGCATTTTTAGGAAATAATGTTCTTAGTTAATGCAGATCTTCTCAACCTGTTACCCATCATAACCATGTGTGGCACTAATCTTATGGAGGGACCAACTTAGCTTACAAGCCCAACTCAATGGTTTTCATAATTACCTTTGTAGATTTCCTTGTCAATAATTCTATTTTATATCATATAATCTTGATCTTAATACTTACAAAGTGCTCTTGCTACAATCCTGTTTGAATATACATGTACGTGTACAGTTGTAAGTTGACAGTCTCGACTTGAAACTTAATCCGTGATCCCCAGGGGATGATTTTGAGAATCAAGCCCTGATTGAGCTTCAACGCTTGAGTTTAGGGTTTTGGGAGACAAATAGAGTTAAACATGCATGTAATTGTACAGTAGCCTGTTATATAATTATGATAAAATACATGTAATTATGCACTACAGAGCTCTAATATAGCTAGCTGCAGGACCTGCACACCGAAATTGGAAAGTCTGATACAGCACACTCATTTCCAATTAGTTGTACAGTACATGTACTGACTATTCTGATTTTTCAGAAATACATTCTGTATACCTGAATTACCAATATTCCAATTGATGTTTTGTGTAGGACATGTGAACTTCTCTGATGAAGTTACTGCAGCACTGCGAATGTGTGATGGTGTGATGATTTTCATTGATGCATCAGAAGGCGTGAGTTCTTAGTTCTGTTTTGAGTTTTATTGCTTTCCTCTCTTGTTTTACATGAGCTGGATATTTACATGTACAGTGTACATTGTGTAAAATACACAGTCAATAAAAATATCAAACGTCTCAGTACATGTCTCAAACTTACAGTACAGGCAGTGTGGCCCAGTGGTTAGAACGCTTGCCTTGAGATCAAGACCCGCTCTGACCACTCGTTGAATTTGATCCTGGTATTCCCTGGTTCAACTTCCCAGCTGCACTTGTAAATAGCCAACTGGTTTGCCTCCAGCCAGTTGGGATTCTCAACAGTTGTTGTTATTCTGTTCTGTCGTTTCTTTGTGTTTCATTGGCCCTGAAAAGCCCCTATGGGGAGCGGTCAATTAAGTATTTATTGTATTGTATTGTATGTATATAATGTACATGTAAATAGATTTAACTGAGTGCATGAAGGGCTCAGTGAAGTGCTTACACGTACAGTATTACGGAGACTAGTGTACAAGTAAAAGGTATAGCTAGAGGAATGCCCCTTAAAGCTGGGTTTGAAGAAAATAATGAAACAAAACTGAATTTCTTTCAATCTACTGACATGTATGATGCATAATCCAGGAATTGAATGGGCGCACATTGGTAGACGGCAATTGGTATATCACCTCTGGGCTGGCCAACCGTACTGTTATTGTGGTCTTGTGCTCAGAACAGTTGGAAGAGGCCTGAAGCTGGTTTCTCAAAAGTTGCAAAACTTTAATGGCCATTTTGGGTGTCACAATTCCTTCTGTATCTCACGAATGGAGAGGATTTAAGTCGACAAACTTTGCTGTCAGTTTGCTTTTGTTACCTTGAAAACATTTTAAAAGATCGGCTTTCCTGAACAAGCATTGGACAGGTTACTCTGGTAACCTATTAATTTTCTCAAAAACTGGCATCTACAGTGCGTTGTAATTGTGCCAGCCTGTGCATCGTAATTGGACCCTTGCTATGTTGTGCCATTCCTTGCCTGGTTTAATTACATTTGTACAAGTCATGTACAATTGGCAGGGAATGATAATTTGTCTCTAGAACGTAACAAGTGGGAATTTTAAAAAGCAGTCACACATCCAGCCCTCCATTGATTGACTACAGACTGTACAGTTTTACACCTGCTGAAAATTATCTCCTTGCTAGCTCCTTGCAACTCTTTCTTTAAAATTTTGCTAGGTTATGTTGAATACAGAAAGACTCCTCAAACATGCCGTTCAAGAAAAGGTTGCTGTGACCATTTGTATAAACAAGGTATCATAGTTTGAACTGTGAAATGTAACATCTCTCTCTTTAATATACATTTTTAAAATCAGCAAAATTTGTGGTAATCATGGATGCATTGTTCGTTTTGCACGTCAGATCGATCGACTTATTTTGGAACTAAAGTTACCACCGACAGATGCTTATTACAAACTAAAACACATAGTCGATGAAGTCAATGGACTCTTGAGGTACAGTATGTAGTGGTTAATTTCAAGGTTGGATTGTCATAATGATTGTTAAATTAATAACTTGTGCCTTTAGTCTTGAAGTAATAGCAAGAAACAGCAAAAATTCTTGTTCAAAATGTGGCCGTATTGTCTTTGCAAAAGAAAACCTGTCATTATTCTTTTGTTAATCAGAAAAAAAGTTTGATTTAGTTAATTCTGGATAGAAATGTTGGATAGAAATATTGAGAAAGATGGCTGTTATCAGGTAAATTCCTTCAACATGTGATTGGGTGAAAAGTTTTATGTTTGACTGTTCAGCTGTTACTTTGGGGTCTAGCAATGGGGTTAGGGGGTTGTGGAGCGTACTGTACATGCATGACTGTAACATGCACGATTGTTCTGGCTATTTTCAAGATCATGCGTTTGGTCCAGTGCAAGTCCCATTAGTGTTAACAAAATTGTTTAACTTTAATTTTTGCAGTGTGTACTCTGATGCCAATGATGAATATGTCATGTCGCCTTACCTTGGGAATGTGTGCTTTGCCAGTTCACAATACAGATGCTGCTTCACTCTTTATTCTTTTGCATCTCTTTATGTAGACACCTTTGGTGAGAGAAGTGAAATGGTTAAACCTTCAAGATTCTGATTCAATTGTTATTGATTCTAGCTGACTTTTGTGAAAGATACTGTACTTTGTAGTGAGTACACTAAACAGTCTTTCCTGTTATTAATTCTTCTTTTTAGGTGGTGGAATTGATCCAAAAGACTTTGCCAAACGACTTTGGGGTGATATGTACTTCAATTCTAAATCGTGAGTGTTTTCAATCCAGATTTTTCTTGATCTACTGTATGTGTAGATGCTCATTATTTTATTTTATTTTTATACTTATTTGTGATAGTAATATTGTTTTTGTTTCACAATTGGATTGGATGTTGGTTTGCATGTATGTCCTCCTTTTTAAATGATTGAAAACTGCATCGCTTAGTAGAACTAAGGGTGTCTGGGATATTGCGCGGCTTTCACTTTTGGCAGCCAGCTCTAAGATAGAATAACATCCCCATGGGTGGCACAATGCTGCCCAGCCATGAGCCCCGTGCCAGGAATTTTAAAAACAGGCGCCTGTTGCACTGAACTACATGACAGTAGGGGGAAGGTGGGGGGGAAGAGGGTTCATGCCAAAAATAATTTATCCAGAAGCCAGGCTGAAGGACAGGACTCATGCTGCGAGAACAAACTCCATGAGTACATTGTACGGAACATCAGTAACTTTACTGTGCATGCGCGTATGAACCAACCACTGACCATTAGCAACATGGGTGCTCTTAGTTGTTACATGTAACTCTTTTAAATTGCATTTAAATGGATGAAGACCAATCAGCAAATGCATTTAAATGGATGAAGACCAATCAGCAAATGCATTTAAATGGATGAAGACCAATCAGCAAATGCATTTAAATGGATGAAGACCAATCAGCAAATCCAGAGAGATTTGGTGTTAAGTGGTGATCAGCTCATTAACTCATTGACTCCTGGGAGTTCCCCATTGATGAGTAAAATCGTCTGGCATTAGACAGAGTAAAATACTATGTAAATAAATTGGTGGTTTAGGGGTGAAAGGGTTAAGAAAATAAATCATGAAATATTATAAAAGTGCACCACCAAAAGCATTGACTCTACATGTAAAACACTGTATTACCAAATAGCTATACCACAACACCATGCAAAACAACAACCATTGCTCTTCAAAATGCACCCAACACCATGATGCAACAGGCCACTGCAGTAACAGGAGATCATTCCAAAACACCTCACTCTTGCTCACTAAAATGCACACATCTGTAAACAAACTTGGTGACCCCCATTTTATACTGCTTGAAAACAACCAGCAGGCCAAGACAAAACTTTCTCCAAAGTAAAAACAAAAACTCAATGTATTAAATTTTTATCTTTCTCTTAGACGGAAGTTCACTCGCAAGGCACCTCTGAGTACCTCTCAAAGGAGCTTTGTGGAGTTTATCCTGGAACCTTTGTACAAAATATTTTCACAGGTAATGTATCACTGTGAATTTTGTCCCTTTCAAATCCAAAAGAAGTGAACCTTGAACCCACCCGAAAAATTAATATTAGTTTATTGCTCTTTATTTATTTGTTCTAAATTAAGTTGTCAGGTATGCATAAATTTATACTGCATGTGCATACATTAATTTTGTATTTGTGTGGGATGTTCAGTACCTGTGTTCAACACCTGTAGTCTTGAGCTGCACTCTGGATAGTTAAACCAAATTTCTTTAACAGGCCTTTTCATCCTATTGATTAAAACTGTTAATCAAGACTGAGTTTATGAAATATTATGTGGTGTTTTCAATCATACAAAAAAACCATACAACCCAGGCATCCTATGTTCTTCAAGAAGATTACCGTAAATTAACCACCACTTACATGTATCATGCAGTAATTTCTTTTTAATACAGTAAGTCCATTTACATTAATTCCAGGTTGTAGGGGATGCAGATATCTGTCTTCCTAAACTTCTTGATGAGCTTGGTTAGTACATGAATTATAATAATATTTTTTGCCTTCAATAATTTCATTAATACAATTGTTTACATGTACATACATGTATACCATTGTGGACATACAATATAAAAAAGTTCCACATTCAAGGTTGTTGACAAATTAATGATTCTTTTCATGGCTACATTCAGGTATTCACCTTTCGAAGTCTGAGATGCAGATGAATATCAGACCTCTTCTTAGTTTGGTCTGTCGGAGATTCTTTGGAGATTTTACAGGTAGGTAAAGAAAAGTACATCTTCAGTGAATGTAACTACTAGAGCACTTTCAAATACACATTGGTGTATTCTTGTGATTAAAAATCTTCTCACTTAAACTTGCTGTACAATGAGTCATCTCATAATGTTATTATTTTTACATGTAGGTGCTGTTTATATAACATACGGCTAGGTTTAACGAATTATTGAAAAAATTGTCTTAAAGTCATTCAGTGAATGTTGTTTTGCCCTTCCATTTATTTGTAGCAGAGCTATGTTAAGCTGTTGAATCATTAAATTGTTTTAGGGTTTGTAGATGTGTGTGTTAAACACATACCGTCTCCCAAATCTGCAGCAAAATCAAAGGTAAGAAAAGTACACTGTACATGTTCAGATACCATAGGATACCACAATAATTATATTCCATGTCATTTCACCCGTTTGTCCCCCATTGCTGAGTAAAATCGTCTGGCATTAGACATAGTAAACTCTGTACAGTAAGTCTCAGGATTGGAAGAGTTGAAATAATATGAAAAATTTGGTACTGAATGCACTGCAGAATAGTAGCTTTTTGAAAATAAATGATACTTGCCAGCTGAGAGGTCCGCATAGCGAGGGGATACATGAAGTACCTAGGGAAAAACCAGGCCACAGGCCGCAGGCCGAGGGCAGCTTTTTCAAGACGGAGGTCACATTTTTTCGCTATACAGACCAACCCTTAGCTGGTAAATAACTTATTATTTTTTTTCCTCTCTATCTCCCTCTCTGAAATCACTTTTTTAATTGTTGACTCGCACCGCGCTTGATAGCGAATGCAGTATTAAAGCGACTTACAAACTGAACGTTTCATTGCTTTTGAGAGTACGAAATTAAGTATTATTTCTCCCGTGTGACGTTAAAGGACGTACATGTACACACTCTTCGTAAAAAGGGCCCGAATTTGCTTATGTTGAGGTCTACAAAATGTATCTCTGTCAGCCTTTTCGGTTCGTGTGGCTGTTTGAAAAGCGTCTGAGCAAATGAGACCGCAAAAACAAAATACACTGTGCAATAAAAAGTCAGGATAATTGCCTGGTGCTAGAACCTTCACTAAGAAATACCATCTTTATCTAGACTGATAAAAGAGTGATAAGCCAAATCAAAAGATTTGCTTGGTATAAGCTGGTGATCAGTAGCAATAATGGTATTAAAAGGAAAAAAAAAAAGTTTCATTAAATAATTACAAATATGCACACAATCAAATTAAAATCAGGAATAGAAAGACTTACGGACACTGCAAACATGTGCATTTTCATCAAGACTTAAAACTAGAGGAACAATTTTGACTTTGATAACCTTAAAGAAACTGCATGTAGGACACCGACGGTTCATCTCTGACAGTACTAGACTGTATGAAGGTCTTGTGCAGTGCCAGGATCAGATTTCATGCCTCTGGCTTTTTTAGGTCGAACATGTTTACACGGGACCACTGGATACTGAAGTTGCGGAATTCAT
>NC_090876.1:47974395-47991895 GCF_036669935.1 Montipora foliosa
TCTGGGCGAGGGCGAGACAGATTGGTTTTCTTTTCCAAATAGCACCCATGTTTTTAAGGTAAGCTTTCGGGTGATACAAACGTGATTTGTAACGTGAAGTAAAACAAGTAATTTGTCAGAAAGCGCACTATGTAAGGAAAGATGTAGGGGCAGTACTTCCAACAGGATACGGAAGATAATTACTGAGCTCAGTTGATGAGTTCAGATGAGTTCAGTGGTGACAAAAATCTAACCTTCGTACCCCTCCCTTCATATATTTTTGTGAAATTTGAAAAAAATCTAGCACACACGTGAACAGTCGCAAAGACTCGCGCATCAAAGATATAGATCGTTGGATAATAGCATTTGTTAAATAAGCGTGGATTCAACATTCCCTTTTACGTTAAAAGTAGTTTTGTTTCGGATATTTCACAGAAAGAAACTTGGAGAGTTTTTCCAAACAAAATACGACTGGGATTTGCTAGCGGCTCGTTCAATATGGGCGTTTGGGCCTGACAACTCGGGTCCAAACATTCTTGTGGACGATACACTGCCATCTGAGGTGGACAAGAGTCTCCTAAACACGGTCAAAGATTCCATCATCCAAGGTTTTCAGTGGGCCACAAGAGAAGGACCGCTGTGTGACGAACGTAAGTACCTTCAATTCTTTGACGTCACGGCGACCATGTGTGTGGAAGGAACAATAGTCAAAAAGTCTATTGGCAATTTGACTCAATTCTTATGTACCCACACATTGTTCAAAAAGAGTAGGGGATAGAATTCTTGGTGTTTTGGTCCATCTCTGCCAGCATCTGCTTGACCTGGCTGGATTAGCTTCAAGGACTTCTGAGCGGACGAGACGACAAAAACGAAATACAGTCAGAAGTCAGGCTATTTGGTTGTTGATGGATCCTTCACTAGGAAGATAAAAAGCTAAGAAACTAAGACAAAAAATATGAGATGGGGAAGAAAAAAAAAAAACGAAGGAAGCCTTATGGTGAATATTCGCGCGTTGGCAAGATGAAATAAACTGTTTTTCGCTATTGTTACGTTTTGATATGTGAAATTTGGTGTGGTTTTTACCCATCTCCCATGTGTGGCTGTTAGACATCGATCAGGCTTATTAAATTGGTTTTGAATCCTTTATTCCCTTCAGCTATAAGGAATGTGAAATTCAAGATTCTGGACGCAGTGATAGCCGGTGAACCTATCCACAGGGGTGGTGGCCAAGTCATTCCAACAGCCAGACGAGTTGCTTACTCTGCCTTCCTGATGGTGAATTTCTTTCGTGTTCAAGTAATCTTAGGGTCGACATGACTTACGACTGTCGCTCGCAGCGTTTTAAAACATGTTTTAAAATGCTACGACATTTTGTCTGACGTACACGACAATCGTAAACGATTTGTAAGCCTGTCGTAAGATTATCGCTTGCGACAAGAATCGTACCGTGTAAATCGACCCTTACAATAGTTTCAGGACATGTACAGCCGGAATCGATTATTTTGGCTGCCTTGGGCTCTGATTACGAAGAAGCCCATATCCAGCAGCGTTTCAAGTTCAAGATATGTATTTTCCCGTCACGGCATGTAATAATAGTGAGGTGTATTTATCGCTGGAGCACTTATTGTTGACCCTGCAGAAATGAAATCAAATCAAAGCAAAGCCACGAAACCGGAGTCAGACCCCGAGAAAAACCTCTCCGAGCAGAGTAGAGTAAGTCTGGGAATTTAACCCCGGGCCACACTGGTGGGAAGCGAGTGTTCGCCCTGCTTTGGCACAAATCAAGTGATTAGAGAGACTTGGGGAGCATTCTTTTTGTCAGAACTGGCCGGCCAGACTCATCAGTTTGCAAAGAAAATGCAACAATTTTGAAGGAACACTTGCATGATAAATCCTCGCATTCTTCTGGAGGAGTATATATCATCATCGAAGTGTGTTAATTTGAAGGCGTTGTAGAGTTAGTCTCGAGTTAGTCACGGCAGTTTTACAGACCGATCTATATTTAGACTACCTTTTCCGCCACAAAAAAAAAAACAAAACAAACAAACAAAGGTAGTTCCGGTTCGGTGACGCTATGACATCAAGTTAGTTTCTTGTGATTGGTCATCAGTCTCCTGCGGGGGTCTCATTTGCGGGAAATTCAATCTAAAAATAAATCGGTCTGTGAAAACGCCGTAACAGGAATATAGGGCTGATGTTCGCTCCTATTCATGGGCTCCTGTGGAAACTAACCACTCTCCAAAAAATTAGTCAAACTAGTTTTTCATATTCGTTGTTGAATCACTCTAGAATGAATTGTGATTCCTCATTTTGTTTTTGCTTCTGTGTTTACGCGGCATGAAACAAGGGCATGACGTCACAATCTAAGCTAGACCCATTCTCCGTTATCGTTCATGGGTAAAAAAAATGTAGAACTTTGAAAAGATACAGCATCAAGGAAAAATCCAGGTACAAAAATGTTTTCACCAAAACAGTCAGAACAACAGAGAAAATCTATCAACGCGAGAAAAAGTAGAGGTTATTGGTACTTGTTTTTTTTTTTACTTTTTGTTTCTATTTGTTTCCAGGCCACTCCTCGTTTGATGGAGCCATATTTTTTCGTTGAGGTCCAGGCCCCCGCTGACTGTGTCTCCTCGGTGTACACCGTGCTCGCACGAAGAAGGTTAGTTTGACATGGCTGGGATATAATAGCAAGATAAATTGCCCCAGCTAACTTTAAACCCCGTTTTTAAGTCCATATATCCAACTTCAGCAGTGCGACAGTAGTCATTCGCAACGACTTTTTTCTCTTTATTGACGTGCAGAGGCCATGTTACCCAGGATGCACCTGTTCCCGGCTCGCCTTTGTACACAGTGAAAGCGTTCATTCCCGCCATCGACTCGTTTGGATTTGAAACCGATCTTAGGACCCACACACAGGGACAAGCCTTCTGTCTTTCAGTGTTTCATCATTGGCAGGTAACAGTATTAGCATGTTTACCGTCCACAAATGCTCACTACTTTTAGTCTGTCGGTTTAGTCTTAATTTTGGTGTGATTTAAGTTTGAAGCTGGAGAGAGGCGTGGTCAACGTAGCTCATTTGCACACTCGTTAAATGGGCGTTTAGCTTCATCGGTTCACAATGGCGAATTTTGTGTGGCAGTTCGTCCTTATGTGATGAATCCGAAAGAAACAAGTCGAGGACAACGCATGCACAGTTTTGGCACGTTAAGAACTTTATCTTTTTAATTCTGGCAAATGTTCTAACTCAGAACAGCAAATAGAATTGTAACATTAAAATTTCTTCATATTTTTTTCCCTCAAATTTTGAATTGAGTTCAACTTTTCTGGGGCAAACATAAGTCATTTTCCGACTCTTCGCAACTTCGAATTCTTTCTTGTCTGCAAGCTGTTCGTTAGGAAGATCTATCATGAATCCGAGTCGAACGACTCGAGATTTTGAGGCAGCCAAGTTGCTTTGATGGACTCTATCTTGTGCAGAGGAGTATTTTTTGGACCTTACGGTTTTTCTTTCGCAGATTGTTCCTGGTGATCCACTCGATAAAAGCATCACAATCCGTCCATTAGAACCTCAACCGGCTACCCATCTCGCCCGGGAATTTATGATCAAGACACGGAGAAGAAAGGTGAGATGACTGTTGCCGAATTCCGTCTCTGCCGAGCAGTGTTTTGTTTTTATTTATTTATTTGAAATTGCTTCTTGAAAATGCATGCCAGTTAGAGATGCGGTGAGCATTTTTTGGTTAACTCCGGTAGTGTTATCAGAAAATTCGATAATCAAGTTTTTGGCGACCGTTTAGAGTGAGCGAAACATTAGAATGGTTTTACATTCAATGACCTTAAGCCAAATTTTCTGTGAATCACAACCGGCGCAGACCAATTATAACACAAAGCCAAGACATGCTGCCCGCGCAAGTATTTTGCATCAAGATGCGCCCACCAACAAAATAAACAACAGTTTGTTTTTTGTGTTAAGAGATTGAATCATTAACTTTTTGTTTCTTTCAGGGTCTGAGCGAAGATGTCAGCATCAACAAGTTCTTCGACGATCCTATGTTGCTGGAGTTGGCTCGACAAGATGTCATGTTCAATTATCCGATGTGATTCGCTGCTTTCTTTTTCGCTTTACTGTATTTTATTTTCAAACGGACTGGATAATGAAGAATTTTCTATTCGATGCCTGCGTGCGCACTTCGTAGACGACTGAGAACTGTTTAGGATTTAATAAATTAACTCGTTCTCCTCCAGTAACGAAAAACTCGCGCTTGTCATTGCAAATGGAGTTCAAACACGAAGGAGCGTACTTAGTTGTAGAGACGAGAGTTCGGTCACTCTGTAAAGATACTTGTCATTGAAAGGTTTTAATCTTAGCTTGTATTTTGTATTGTATAAAAACACAAAACTATTCCTAAATGTTTGACCTGCATATGTGTTTTGTTTTGGTGTTTACTCTTGTAGAAAGCAAATGACCGCCACTTGGCATTGGCATTGCCTCCTCCCTACCAGAATAACCCCACCTCTTTTATCATCTGTCCCTCACTCGCAACACCTTGGCCTGCGCAGAAAGTGCAGCGATATTGCAAGGCGTTGGGTTTGTGTCCCGTTCGGGGCTGGAATTTTTTTTTTTTCATGCGTATTTAAGTTGCTTCATTAACAGCGATAATCATTTTCATCAAGAACTATCCTTGTTGGTTCGCGTTTGTTAGTATCTTGTCTTGGTTGGTAAGCATTAGCGAATAGACCCTTATTCATAAATCGCGCCTGCTTTATTGTTCTTTTCTTAATGTGCAAATTAGCCTAACAAGCCTCATTTTAGAGCAATATTTCCTTTAATAGACTAACTACCTCGACGATTCGGCAGCTATTTTGATATCTATTGTTATCGGGGGCAGAAATTAATTTTTACCACGTTTGCTTGTAATCTCGCAATCTGATTGGCTAATTTTCCGTTGTCAAGAGTCTGGACAACGCTGTACGCGTCATGCTCGCGTCAATTATTATTTGTCACGCAATGTAATAGTCAACCAGGAGCGCTCATTTTGGGAAATAAACCAATCATATTGCGAGAAAGTTATAGACAACGCTTGCTCTTTCTTTGTGTCATGACTTTGGTCACGCTCTGAAATAAACACTTTCTTTGGCGTTGAATATTGTGGTAAAAAAACAAATCGAAAGTGGTTCAGCGTTGGCTGTACTCTTATCGACAACGATATTCGTCATCACAGTGCCTCGTGAGTCCACAACATATTGACCACTGTGATGACGATTATCGGTGTCGATAAGAGTACAGACAACGCTGAACTACTTTCGATTTGTTAAATGTATTTTCCCCTGGGCATCCCACAATTATAGCTATTGGAACAATAAAATTTAAAATGGCCGTCGTATCGTCGAAGTAGTCTATTCACTGTATGGTATCGAGACTTGGACAAAAGAAGTGGTTTACTTTACTTGTTATGCTGACCGCGGAGTTCAAACTGACTGTAACATAGGCGCTGTTTTCGATGCTTAAAACTGGGCAATATTTCCTATTTGGGAGTATTATTTTAAACAACGTCTCGTAACGAAAAATGAGGAGAGTTGTTTTTCCTTGTAATTTGTATCGAAGAAAATAACACCAGTTTTTAGCTGAAAAATGGAGTGTTTGTTTTTATTAATTTACGTACCTGAACAAAGCATCGATGTGAATCATTTGGTTTATTTTCAAAACAATAGAAGCGTTTATCGTTTTAATATTGCGTTTTGAACGATGTCATTTTGCAAGCAGTATTCTTGCGATTTAAAAGCGGCAGGTGCATGCTGAGCAAACTGGATACTCCAAAAGACCTGAGAAATTAAATACAGACGGAATTGAACTTGACACCCGTATTTTTCTTTAAAAAAAAAGAGACTTGCAATAGAAACATTAACTTAAAATGATCAATGACCCTTACACGGTCAATTGTCTTATGATAATAGCGTCTTAAATTCCATTGAACTAGATTTGACGTCCTCGTCTATTCAGACAAGGCTGTCGCAACGCCCGGCACCCCTTGTTATAACGCAGCCAATCAAAAGACTCGTTATATTTGGAATAACTCGGCAATTATGTCACTGTTTCGTCCCCGCACCCATGCCACCAGCTCAGATGAACTCACGATATTTTGCCAATTGCTTTCAAGCATCGCGGTTCTTTTTTAAAAAGTTTAACATAAATACAATGCTATAAGTAACAATACGTTGATTTTCAACAAAATTTGGACGAGAAAAACCTTTGTATAAGGTAAGTTGGTCAATTTTTTTTCCACACTTGTTTTGCATCGCACTTACATTTGCTAAAACGACACCAGCTGATTGCTTAATTCTAGACCACACGCTTAGGTGATTCCTGTTTCCAATTACGATTTACTTGGACGAATTTTTTGTTTTCGCTTACAACTTAAAATGTGGGTCCGCCTTTCATAAGTTTAGTGACAGTGACATTCCACACATATCCAACTTGTTATGGCACATTTGTCAGTTTTTTTTGCCTACCAAGTTGTTTTATTTTTATTGTCTAAGCGACCAATCTGTCTGTTGCAGGTGTTACAGATATCCTAGCTTTCACTACTGTGTAGCAAGTACATTATTTTCATTTCGGCGAAATGGCTAGTCTTAAACTCGTTGTGGCATTAAGCATTTTCCTAGGATGTTGTATTTTGGTTGTCAATGTGCGACCGTCCTTCGCCATGCCAATAGAGGGAGGTAAGCGTTGTAAAGTTTGTCTATTTATGTTTACATAATATCGACTTGCTGATACGGCTCTTATCACACGATTAAGTAAACAATTCTTGTAATTGACTTCGATGTTACCATCGTAAACTTTTTTTGTTACCCACCGAGTTCATGTTTAAATCAACATCGATCGATTTTCGTAAAAGATTGTGGTGGTTGGGGAGTCATGTAGCGCTAAAAACTTGGAATCAATTGGGTTAACAAGGCAACTTGGTAAACGGATAGAGAATCAAAATAGCTTTACAACTCAATTTTAATCCTTGGTCACCTTGTGGGTACTTTTACGGACGTCATCTGACCAAATCAAGCTATTTGATCCCAATCTCTGAAGCTCTCCATCACAGCCAATAAAAACAAACATAGCTTCAATGTAACTTTTTTCGGAAAAAATGCGTTTTCCTGCCCTTGCGTAACCCATTTCCAGTTTTCTAGACTTTCTTTGCGCAGGAGCACAGAGAAGGAGAACGCGGGGGAGCTGGGTCGTAAAAGTGACCAGTTTCCAAAAATTCACAACATCAAAGTTATTGCACGTTTTCGCGCGCCTCCGTCAAGGAATTTTTTTTTTTCGATAAAAATTTTCAGCTTCTGTTTTCAGTTTTAAACCTACCCTGGTCCAGAGATTTTTCTTGAGCCGCGAGAGAGACACAAAGCAGCGAAGAGGAATCGCGAAGCGGCGAGAAGAGAAAACCTTTGGTTACCTTGGATTTGAATCTCACTTTCATGCAGACGCCAGATGTCAAATGCGTCAAATTGATAACTACAAAAGGGTCCACTGACAACTTAGCAATCACGCGTCCCCTCGGTATTACCATTTAAACAAATCAATCATATTGATTTGCGTGTTTGTAAAAATATCAACCAATGCGAGCCTGAGGGTCAGATCCTAACCCTGGCGTCTGCATGAAAGTGAAATTCAACTCCAAGGTAACCAGACGTTTTTCTATTCTCGCCGCTTTGCGATTCGTCTTCACCGCTTCGCGGCTCTTTCGCGGCTCAAGAAACACCTCCAGGACTAGGGTAGTTTAAACACTGTTGCGCACATTTCTCTTTAGTCATATTTGTGATTATGCTTCTTCCAGACAGAAGTAGTGACAACTTTAAAGGTGTTAACTACTTCATAAATCAGCAACTACAGAACTTGTCTGATGGAAATGATTTGAACGTTCGAAGATCACATGTTCCAATGGGGATGAGTGATAACTTCACAGCTGGAGACACAAACCTCTTCAATAAAACGACAATTTCATCACGGAATTCGAACTCTTCTCTAGTTAGTCAACAAAGCGAGCTTAACAATCGACTACCTTTTATTCCCACGGTTTCTGGATATGCAAGGAACACACTTGTAACGGACACAGCGGCTGGAACTTTAACGAAGGGATATCGAAACTCGCCAGAGGGAAACCATCCGTCGGCAAAAGAACAGGCTTGGAATCAAATGACGAGGAATCCGTTGTCATGGAAACAAAGCGTGCGGAATCACGCGGTAGCCAATTTATCGATGGGCATCTCAATGGCCGGAAATCGTTTCCCTGACAATCCTCCGGCAGCTACATCACTAACAGGAAAACAGCCGGCTGCTGCAAGGCAATCGTTGCCGGTATGGAGACAATACGCGGACAATCACAGAATCCTTAATAACTCAACGGTGGGAAACGGTTTCCCTAGTAACCATTCGAAAACTAACTCGCTTTTAGAAGACAACCCGTCCACAGTAGCGTTATCATCGCCATATCAAATGGCGGGAAATCAGCCGTTATGGAAACAAAACGGGAAAAATCATGCAATCTTGAACAACTTAACCACAAGAAATCGTTTCGTGGGCAGCCCTTCCACAACTTACTCTCATTCGTTGCAGTATCAAATGGAGAAAAATCACCCAGCAAGGGAACCAAACGCGGAAAAACATGGAGCAACGAAATTTTCGATGGCCGACTCAATGGCGGGGAACCGCTTCCTTGCCAAGCCTTCGACAACCAACGCAATATCGGGAAAACACCCGACGGCAGCTACGCAGTTGTTGTGGAATCATGTGGCGGGAAATACTCATATAGGGAAACCAAGCGCGGGAAATCGGGCGGCAGCCAACTTATCCTTAGCCAACTCGACGACGGGAAACCGTTTCCCGGGCAACCGTTCGGTAATTAACTCACTTTCGGCAAACAAGCCAGCGGAAGCAACTAAATCCATGCGGAATCAAATGGCAGGGAATAATCTTTCGTGGAAACAAAACGCAATAGACCAGACGGTGGAAAATTTATCCGTTGGCAAATCTACGGCCGAAAGCCGCTTTCCGACCAACCATTCGGCAACTAACGCAATGGCGGGGAAACTACCACTGACAAATTCCGTCACAAGTAGCCAAAAAACTGGAAACATACTCATGGGCAACGGACAGTTATCATCTGAACTGTCAATAAACCCTAAGGCACAAAGAAATAGAGTGGAGCAAAACTGGCCTGTGGTGACTGGATCGCAGGCAGGCAGCTCTCAAGTTCGAGGTAATCTGGCAAGTGCCCAGTCAGCTTCTAGTTTGATACCGCCAAGTCCGTCTAACCCTGGTCGAGACCAGGGCAGCATGTATAGACAGCCAACATCATACGATCGGAAAAGTTCGATTTACGCCCAGAGTTCGCCGAGCTATGGCAAACCAGCAAAGTTCAACTACAGCGCCGAAAATGTTAAAAAATCGGACATTTTTACTCCATATCAAAATAGACCATGGTACCAATATTACCCACAAATGGGTAACACGCCCAGCTTTCAGCCTCAGCACACAGGTTACCCAGACTTTGCCCACCCCAAGTTAGATTACGTCCATGACAAGGTTCCGTTGAGGAGGAAATTCAAACAACATAAAGCCAGCAAGAAATCCCGTATAAAGTCTTCAAATGCAGCTTTATCCAAATCTAACACTATTCAAATTAAACTACCAGATAAGCACTCAACGGTAAATATAGCGCCTCCATCCAAGTCCCTCTCAGTGGATGATACAGCGGCGGAGGAACTCGCCTCCGTTTCCGGTTCCGGTTTTGAGTTTACTGGCGGCCTTCAAGACACCGCCGATGATCCAGATGATTCAGACGATCTGGATGAAAGCGGAAGTGGTGATGACAATGGGTACTTAAATCCCGGTTTGCTTGGAGGTGCCTCTGACATTGCCTTCATGTTAGCTGACGCGAAAAAAAGACCTCCCGTCTTTCCAGCCCCAGGTCTACCCATGAACTTGACGAGACAACAGGCGATAGATATCTACAAATCAGCCATGTACTTTGCTGGATTGATGGGGTCTGGTGAGTAGTAGAGTTAAATATCGGAAATTGTTATATAGCTGAATTTTTTCCTCCAGTAGCGCGCGCTCTCATTGGTTGCTTCGAGGTCACATAACATCTAACAATAAAACTGTTTCCTGCCAAAAGTCTCTGAGCGACGACCACCGTTGCTGTTGCCGTTGCACGTTTTTCTTTTTGTGCTACATAACAAATCACTTAATGACTGGTCCCTAGGGAAACAGTTCATTTTTGTTTCCCTCGAATCTCAATAGGGACCTTCAGATTCTAGGACGAGAACGACTACGAGTACCAAATTTTCTCGTAGAAAAACATTGAGCGCGCGCAAACCAGCGTCATTTTGGCGGGAAAAACGTGTTACCGTCGTCATTTTAGTACGAGGTTTTGCAAAAATGTCGTCGTGGCAAAACAAGTCAACAACACGGCAGCAGTTTTGGCATTTTTCGATCAGCAAAAAGGCCCAGGTAACAGCAATAAGAATAACTGAGAAACCTATACTGCTAGCAAAGAGTAAGATTAATTTTACGGGCTATAAATCTTCTTAGTATTTTCGCTAAAAACAAACAGTCAAAACTCGTACTCGTTCTCGTCCTCGTCCTAGAATCTGAAGGTCCCCAATGTTTCCCTCGGCTGCGCCTTGGGGAAACATTGAGCTTCTCGGGAAACAAAATGAACTGTTTCCCTCGGGTCCAGTAATTAAGTGTTTATTACTGCAATTTTTAAATGGGAGAGGGCATCGAAGAGAAAATTAACACATGGGAGGAGAGTAGGGTTGGTGAACTGGATTTGTAATTTCGTAGACTCTTTTATGGTTAATTAGTTTCTTTTGACGGTACTCATGAAACAACAATGCGGCCATTGGCCAAGGTTCAAATACTAGAGTTCATGACAAAACTAAACAGTTTGTGTTGGCTCTACATCCTGCTTTGACAATATCTGTTCCTTTTCCTTTTTTGCTATCTCTAGTTTTTTTCGGCCCATTCATAAAAAAAACCTGCATGCAGCTAATTACACCCAGGAGGTACCCTCTATAGGGGTAACCACAGGTGCTTTTGTCAAAGTGGTGTAATATTTCTATTTTATGTTTTACCTTCAGGCGAATTAACAAACGACATAAAACTTCTATGACACTTCGACGACGATCACGGAGAAAAAGATCTTTACACAATTTCTTGAGAACTTGAGCATGGTTTTTTTACACTTCATGGCGATAATACATACTGACTTCATTGGATGCACGGTCAAAGACGAAATTTTGGTCGATAACAAGAGCAACAAGAGTTTGTTAAACGATCAGGGAAGATTGTTGGGGTACTTTCAAGGAATGACTTTACACTGGTTTATACGTTCACCACAGAGTTTTGTAGGAAGTACTAACGGAGAAAAAAAAGTGACTTTAACTATGAAAGAAACATGGAAGAAACCACGTCGATATCAACGCCACTCTCTACGATAACTACACATCAGAACTACGACAACAGCACAACATCGATATCAACAAAAACAACAACAACGACTTACAATGCAGAGAGCAAGTAAAAGACTAACAGTTACAACAATATTGATACAAGAAAAACAATGCGAAGTTACAGATGTTTAAGCTTTCTTCTCCAGAAAAGTTGGTGTTTTAGAAGAAAAGACCTGAAACAAAAACTGATTAAAAGAAATCACATCGAACAGAGTTGCGTGGCACTATAAATACAATCTAATCAAACGTCTCCTTATTGACAAATTCGTTTTTGTTTGCTTGCAGATATCATAGATGGTGACTCTGAGGAGTCTGGTGATGATGATGATGACATGGATGATGTTGATAATGACGATGATGAAAAAAGTGACCATTCATTCACGGATGAAGAAGATAATGACGTCACTATCACTGACAATGATATCAAAGAAGCTTTAGACGCTTCAAGCGGGGAACTGGACGCGAGCGGGAGAGAGACGAGTGACGTAGACTCGTCTGGTAGCCAATCAGAAGCCCCTATCAGTAAATCACAAAACAAAGTTGATGCAAATCCGAAAGATGAGAGCAAATCTTCAAAAACTGAAAACGCGGCCCAGAAGAAAGCTTCGCAGCCACCGAACGAAAAGAGCGATTCAACAACGCGAAAGGAAGAAAGCGACAGCGAGCCACCACAAGAGGGCAACAAGGCGCAAATAGAACAAAGTCAACCGCAAGAAAAGGCAGTCAGTTCGCAGATGCCACCGCCAGCAGATAGGAAGACAAGTCAATTATCCAACAATAAACAAAGCAGTGATACCGATGAAGAAGACGATGACGATACGCCACCGCCAGATGAGACTTTGATGAAGGCCGCTCAGGCAAATTACGCTGCCGATCAACAGGCCGAAAGAGCTATGTACTATCTGTCACACCGTGAGTATGATAATATTTAACTATTTTTCACCGGTGTCTCAGTTGGTCGAGCATCGCTCTGTCACGCGGGAGGTCGCGTATTCGAACCCCGGCCGGATCAACACTCAAGATCTTAAAATTACTGAGGAGAAAGCCTTTTCGGATAAGGACTATAAACCGTAGGCCCCGTCTCACAAATATCTTCTATGTTCGTATGTTCCCTGTGGGACGTTAAAGAACCCACAAACTATTCGAGAAGAGTAGGGGATAAAGCCCCCGGTATTGTGGCTGTCCTGTTCTCTCCAGCAGAGGTTGCCGGCTTGGCGGTGATGTCTCTAAAAAGGCTTGTGGTGTATGAGGCCACCTAAGCAGAAACAGCCATAAGTCAAAAAAGGACTTTGCCGAGTGCTGGAATATGAAGATGTAGATGTAGAAGTAGAGCTGAATATGGAAAGAAAGTTACCAAGTCGCGATCCGCCACTTTTACTGGCGGAAAAAAGAAAATTGCTGCTTGCCGAAACCGGATTACGGTGACAGAAACATTGTCAGGGGGGAGGGGGTTAGATGGAAAGATTACGGGGGAGAATTTGTCCAGAATTTTTAAAATCTCTCAACTCTTTTGTCGCTTAATGTAGGTAGAGAATGTTTCCGGGAGATTACCCATGCATGCGTGCATGCCTCCATGAGATGCCTCAAAGGCTATTCAACACATCAGCAAGTTTTATGAAATGAAATACGTATGAAATACGCGGGCAATGATATCGGTAAAAGGACCCTTTTTACCTTGTTGCAGCTCGTCAAAATGGGGCGCATCCTTCAGCCGCAAGAAGAACGATCATCTGCCAAGGCACAACACAGAAAATATCTTGCCCTCCTGACAAGAAATTAAGGATCTTAAACGCTGACTATGGTGATACCGGTGATGCTGGTTGTCTCAGGGAAGTCAATCCGGAGCCATCTGGTCCATGCCGCACGCCCGGCGCCTTCGAGGTTGTGAGGCGAGAATGTGAAGGCTACGAGGATTGTGAACTACCTGCTAGTAATGAAGTATTCGGTGACGCATGCCCAGATGCAAACAAGTACCTCGATGTCAATTACGACTGTGTCAATAATCCGGGTGAGTTGATGAGAGCCGCATGAATCGTCTGACGTCTAATTTCGTTGGATCGGCCTTTTATGTAGCTATATTTTTTAAGCAAAGGCCATTTTCAGGCAGGGACAGGAAGATGGTGTCAGACGTTTTCTCTTTTAACCCGACTTGACGTGTTAGTGTTTAGTGTCTTTCCCAACAAGCCAACAATATCAAAATTCCACTTCCGGAAACCTTAACAGTAGTAGGATTTTTTTCTTGTGGAGCCTCGAGAATAATGGCGACGAGTGCATTCTCTCGCGGTTTTTTCCTCCAGGCTCTTGCAGCACGCACGAGCATATTAATCACGCGCTCTCCACGGGATTGCGATGTGGTAACCCAAGCACTCTTCTTTTTGATTGGAAGGCGAAGCTCATTACTTGTAACGTCACATCTCACGTAATTTCGTCTAATTCATTGGTTTGCCCAGACCATCTAAATTTCGAAGGGCCTCTCTCGAAATGTATTTCATGTCAACTTACGAGCCAATACACACGTGATGTCTTCAATAGGTTGTGACCAAAATGCATGACCCGCCGCCGTCAGGTGGGACTCTTTATGACAGATACATAACATGCGGTTAGACTGGCGATGTGAAGATGTACATGCATACATGAAATTTCAGCGTAATTTACAATTTCATATGTGAAATGACAACGTTGCCATGGCAGTGCTAAAATGGTTTTCTAGGTTTGAAAATTAAGGAGTAATTTGTCAACCGTAATATTAATAGCTAATCAAATGGTATACTCGTGAAATTAGGGAATAATATCCCTCGTCGTCATCATTTGATTACCCATACAAGCAATGTACTCAGGGCGCATGAAACTACCAGGTTGTAACCCTAAAGTTGTTTGGTATGTATTTTTCATTAAGTGTCCCACGCCTTACTGCGGTGATCCATTTTAGTGATAACCTTTTCCCGATTACGTCACAGGTGCTTAAATTTGGATGTTACCTTTTGAATTAGAGCGGTTTTCATTTGAGTGTCAAAAGTAATTAGTGATTGCTTTAGTTTTGCATTACTTCACTCAGTGATTGGTTCAAAGTTCTCGCGGCACTTTTTCAACCAATCAGAAGTGAAACCAAAACCAATCGTGGCTCTTGCGTGCACATTTTCCCGCGCTTTGTGTCGGCTACTTGTAATTATTTCGAGTTTTGATTGGTTTACTGGATTGTCTCCGTCCTTTTTGATTAACAAAGTAATTACTTTGGTTTTAGTTTTACGACACTCGATTGAAACTCGCTCTAATGCGGGAAAGAGCAATTAAAAAATAACTAGGTGTGAGAATACCGTCACTCAACCTAGCGACAATAGTTTGTTGGCCTCTTGTCATACGCTCCTTTAGGTCGTTCTTGTCAAGGCTAAATTAGCCACAGTTTTGGATACATATGACATAAATCAAGTGAGATGATCTTACGCTACTGTAAATGTGATGGCTGATGGATTTAGGTCCTTCGCTGATCAACAGCATCAGTTTTGTCTTGAAAACCACAAGCTTTACGATTATTGATATACAAAAATACAACTCCCTGATGAAAACATTCCAAAATCAATTGCATCAATGACATGCGTGAACTATACGTCATACATAGTTGTTTAGCAAGAGTATTTTTTATATCTTTTGACTCATTGACCATTTTCACATTCCCCATAATACACTTTGTTTGCCCCCCAAATTTTGCATAAACCATTGTTTTCAAAAGCTCTTGGGACACTGCATATTCCCAAGAGCATTTGAAAACAATAGTTTATGCAAAATTTGGGGGGCAAACAAAGGATTAAACAAAGGATTAAAACTATGCTTGACAGCGAATTTTGTCCATTCGCGCTTTGAAATAGCATCCTTGGTGTCTGATTGGTCGACAGCAATCGCACAACATCTCTTCGGCCAATTCGACGCATGGCGGCACATGGATTTGTAGCTTGCACTCTTTTCATTTTATTTGCCAAGTGAGCGTTCTAGAGAGGGCAGTTGATTAATTGGCCTCGTGGATTGACAGGTCATGGGTCCATGGTATTGATAATAATGTCTGCCTGCCTGCCTGCATTGCATCATAAGGAAATGACACCATTGAGTACCCCGGATGATTCAGGGTGTGGTCGAGCTTGAGAATAATTATTTCCGGTTGTGTGACACATGGATGCTTGTTTGTATACTGTAATGTCATTGTATTTAAATATGTCGACAATTAAACATCAATTCTAAATCACTTAATTTCTTTGGAAAAAATGAAATGCATCTTTCTCTATTCCATTCGTGTAATTTCGAGTGCAAAAGATAGCAGCCGAGTCTGTTCTATTTCCCGATAAATTGATTAAACCAAAAAAATGGGTGTTTTAGTTAGCTATCTTGCGCTATGCCAGGCCCGAGGCAAAGAGCCCTTTTTTAGGTAGTTCGAGATGTAGAGTGCTTCCCTTCTATTAATGTCACTAGTACTACTACAAATAGACTTTTCGCTGCCACAAAATGTCGCTTTGTCTAGCCCACGTGTAATGTAATCGGAAACGATCCGCAATGACTCAATCGTCAGCAGCCAATCACAGGCGAGCAGTTTCTAATACAACCTGCAATACAACCCACCTTGGAAAATAAATAAGATCACCTGCAGCACGCCCAGGAATTTTGGACTTCTAATTTCGCTGTACCCCTATTCGTGCAAAATGGGATATTTGACCCTCGCGATTTCCATATCATTTGTCTTCTTCGTTCTTCTCAACGTTGTTTTCGCAGGTATTTCGATTGTCCGTCATATTACGAAAGCTTGGATGTTTTGAAAATACACAATTTCGAGGCTAATCATTTCTCGTGGTCTCCAACTTTAACTTCTTTAGCTCCTTCACATCACTGGTATGATCTGTGGAAATATCATTCCAAGTGGCGTCAACATGAAAAAGGTTTTCGATTTTGAAATTGTAGAGCACCATTTTTCTGGTCTCCGTGAAGTGAGATTTGTCTTTTTTATTTACCGTTAATTCTTTAAATAGCGCTTAAACACAACGACTCACCCATCCGAGAAGAAAAGCCTTCGTCTGCCGGTCTTCAAATCCTTACTCAGCCATCACAGCTTATTTTCCGAGGTGTTTTATTGTTTGCTGTTGTTTGAAAGCGATTATTGCTTGTTCCGTTACAATGTCAAGTGTTTTAATCGATTGTCTTTCATTTTGTTATAGTTGCTCCGGCTGTTGCCGCTTACAGACAAGGTGAGTGACAAAAAGTCATTTTCTTTTTAGTTTAAATCCAAGAGTCCTACATATACCTTGCGTCGATGTTCCATGCTTTGCGGAGGTTTCCTTGATTTCTTCCCCCCGGCGAAAAGGAATGGAAACCTCCGCAAGGATCTCCTCGATTCTCTGTCACGCATGCGTGACATGACCTCAATGCAACTTCGCTTCCGCAGTCAGTTAAAATTCAAACTGGTTATAGCGGGTTTTAAATCGGTTAAGAGTTACATTATTCGTCCAAGGTCTGAACGGCGTCGAGGAGATCGTGCAGAGGTTTCCTTTCGTAAAACAAGATGGGCTTCCGTGAAAAATGTAGGCACGACAAGGACTCGCGTGGAGGTGGCGCACGCGTGGAACTATGGTTAAACTAAGTAAGAGAAACATTAATGCAGAAGAAAATGTTAGCAGGAAGAGTGGCCGACACAAGTCATTGATTCTTCGACCATTAAAAGTTAAAGAGGTTCTATGATCAAAAAATGATTTCCTTTTTTTCTTCAGATTTTGAAAGCGTGTTTGCTTAACACCTGCCTGGCAAAATTTTGAGCATTGATTTTTATCCAAAGGCTGTTTACTTTGAGTGTAAGTTTTGGATTTCACGGTCCGCCATTACTCACGTTCACGACTGAGCAACTGGGCCTCAGAGGGTTGGATCTAGGAAAAAGTGACGTCATTCATTCAGTAGCTCAAAATTTCAGCGTGTAAACGCAGTTTATTATGTACGCAAAACACGAGTTTAAAATCTGGAAGCACGAAACTCCCGTGCT
>NC_090876.1:47996895-48001895 GCF_036669935.1 Montipora foliosa
AGTAATCCCATTGGGAACAAGTTTTCCTTTGCAACAACGAATATTCAAATTTGGATCCGTTTTCTGACATAATGTGTTCATAATGTCACTGAAGCGTGCGCTAAAAGCAGCAATCTGTAAACGGCCACGGTCGTGGAAATACATAAAGTTCATTTTAAAAAAGTCACACCTCGCTGGGTCGCATTACCTTTCAGTAGCTCTTTAATGTGACGAGTGCAACATTGTTTTTGAGGGCGGGACTATGAATTAATTACAACACTCGCGGGAAATTTAAAATTAGCCAACTCAATCCCCGTGGGAAATTTGTAGGGGCAAATTTGCATATAATCTCTGAGGTTCGGGGGTTGGTTGAAGGAAAGGCTAAAAAAATACTACTTCTACTGATCGGAATCCCGCGAAAATTCGGCAGGACCATCTTAGAGTATCAAGTAAAAAAAGCCATATGAATACTCATTTCCTCACCCCTTATTTTTCGAAATTTTCTCTCTGAAATTGTCCAAGCCATACAAACAAAGTGCCGAAATAGCTACTTTTGAGGCCAAAAAAAATAATACTTCTAACTGAACCACCGACGTAAAAACAGTCACATTTTTTTTATTAACTTCTTTACAACAAAAGTCATATGAATACTTGATTGTAAACTGAATAGTTATCCCGTAATAGAAGAATTTTCAAGCGGATCTCCCGGCTTTCGGCCGACTTTCTTTATTGTTTTTTGTACAATTCCCCAATTAGCTTTCGAATTTAGCGCTTCAAAGCGGGGAAAAGTCCCGGATGTGTCGCAGCATTGTGGGCGATGATTTTCATTTTTCCCCTTAATTGAGCGCGGTTCATACTAGTTTCGTTCTTGAGTGTTTGCCACAACTATGCTTGGAAAAGTCGCAAAGCGATTGCAATAACGGGAATTCACATTCAACGACGACATTCTCGTTGCCGTTGCTAAAGCTCCCTATTATCGTGAATTTAGAAGACTGAAAGCTTGATATGGATTATGGGAAATGGTCATATGTTTTTGAAAGGATAACCCAAGTGTATGAACATGGGACTCGAACCTGGGAATGTTAATTAACCCGTCACGTAACCACTCGACCACCACACCGCTAGCTGCTCAGGGACAATATTTTAAGCACTATTTGATAATGCTGTATTACTATGATCACTCGTCAACAAACAACATTAAACACTACAAAGGGTCGGTTTCCGAACTTCACGACAAAGCTAAACATTTTAAAATCAAAGCTTAGGCCTAAATTATCAATCCATGCAGCTTAGGCCTAATTATTCTTCAGCAGCGATATTCTATGGTAGACTTAAATAAATAATCACGAATTCATGGGCGAGAACGTGTTGGATTTTCGATTACACATAATCGAAGGTTCATGACTAAATTTGACGTGGGAGAATTTAAATCGACGGCTGGGTGAGCTGTCGAACTTTTTTTTCGAAACAATTACATAAAATTCGAGACAATGAAAGTATAAATTTTGAACTAGCTATATGCGTAAATTAACATTTTCAATACAAATCCGAATCTTAATAATCCATACTTCTAATTTCAGACATGAGTCGAATGGAAATGGCCGCCCTAATCATTTCGCCCCTACCAAAGCTCTCCCCTACAAAAGCTCCCGAATCGTCCGAGTCGTCCTCGGGTGCCGCCGAAGGGTCTGAATCCGGCGAACCGACCATGGACGAAGAAGCTTTGTACGAGGCGAGCAAAAAGTCAAAAATTCAGCGAATAAAGCCGCAGAAAAAATCAAAGAAAACAAGTTTAACTCCGGCGAAAAAGAAAGCTGACAAGAAGAACGACAGCGATCAAGGATTCGTTAGAAACAATGATTCGACGATTTCATCCGGCGACACAAGCAGTGGATCGTCGACATGAGGAAAAAGGAAGGGAAGTCAACAACGTTTTCTTAAGCAGAAATTGAATGCAGTGAAAAAACTCGAACGGAACGTCTTTCACGATGCAAACGAATGTAGGTTCTTGTAATAATTTAAAAGGAACGTCGTTAGTTGAAAGAAATGTCCCAGGAGATTCCTTGATGTGCACATAAACTATTTTGAATTGCTACGATAAACCTGCTATATGCGCCACGCAAGTGCAAAATATTAGCAGTTGTTTGTCTTACGGCCGAGGCAGTTTCTATACACCTTATTCGAAAATGGCCGCCATTTTAGTATTCTCTTGTTTCCATGCAAATTGGCCCTTATGGCCTCGTTCAAGGTTAAACATTCTTTTGAATTTTACGTTTGAAAGCGAGGCCATAAGAGCCAATTTGCATGGAAACAAAAGAATACTAAAATGGCGGCCATTTTGGACTAAGGTGTATGATAATGTCGCAAACTGATTTTTATCGGTTTGACGAAAAGAGAATTTGCGCGTCAGCACTTTATGACGTCATCGAAGCACTCACTCACTCATGCCTCTGTGATTGGATCGTAAGACAAATGAATGACACCTTTTGCCGATTTCGACGGCTCATTGAAAGAAAACTTCGAGGAGGAAATAGCAAAATACATTTCCTGGAGGAAGAAAAGACAAATTCAAAAAAAAGAGAACTGAAGTGAACTAAACAGAGTTTGCATAAAGATCTCAAATCGCTTTCCCCGCAAACAGTATGCAAAATTATGATCTTAATTTGGGTTGCAACTTGGCTGTGTCCAGGTTCCGACGCATTCCCAACTTAAAAATAGGACATTTTGAATAAATTCAGTTAGTGTGAGCAATGGAAGTCGATGGTCTATGCTCTTTAATTTTCAGCTTCGAATTCGAAGTTGTCCTTCTTCTTCTTCTTGTCGCAACGTCGATAATAACATGTATAAAGCCTATTTTAAGGACGAAAAACTCTCGTGGATCCCTAAAGAGAACATATGCGAATCCATGCAATGTTACTGTAAATACCGAAATGACTGAGTTCTAAACCGGAAAGTTGTATTTTTAATAATAAATGGAAGGTTCGCAATTGTTATTTGAATGTTTTTGTGTCAGATGTATGAAACAGTGGGAATACTTTTTTAAATTTGCCACGGCAAGTACTCCATCCAGGCCCCAGTTGATCAAACGATGGATAGCGCTATCCGCCGGATAAATCACTATCCAAGGGAGAAGTCATAGCGAAACCAAATTGCGCTATCCAATGGATAGTGATTTATCCGGTGGATAGCGTTATCCACCTTTTGAACAACTGGGGCCAGATGGTTAGAGAAACACTGGGCTGATTGCCAGGAGAAAGGGGTGTCTGTCCTAGGTCGAAACTAGTTTTGGCTATCACGCATCGCAGTTACTAAGCGTCCGCGTCGTGTGGTTCCCCTAGAAGACAGCGGAATTTCTGTAAAGGAATGCGCGGAACACAACGGTCAGCAAACATAATAGCCCACTTCGGAAAATACCATAATAATCTTTGTTTGTCCTCCCAAATTTTGCATAAGAATTGTTTCCAGTTTCTCTTGGGACTTACAATGGTCCCAAGAGAAAACAAAACCAATGCTTATGCAAAATTTTGGGGGACAAACAGAGAGTACATGTATTATGGTATTTTCTGAAGTGACCTTAAGGGAGTACGTATTTTAAACAGCGCCCTCCAAGATCATGAACGGCAACGGTTTAATCAACTTCCTCTTATCTATCAGCCCAGCAAATACTTGAGCAAGAGAGTAAAATCTCTCTTGGGATTGAAATATATGAAAAACATTTTGATCTGCGGTTCTTCCGGTGACTTGCTACAGTTTTCCGAAGAAAAAGACCAAGACTTTGAAATCTGTGAAATTAAAGCAACAGGATTGTCTCTTCTGAAGTGTTAGTCACTGCAAATTGATGTAAAATGTAATTTTACCCAACAAATAAATGTAGATCAGGGGAAAATGCTAAATATAGTGACCGAGCACCTGGAGAGAGACTGGAAACTAGACTTTCTCAAAAACTCGCTGTAAGACCCCAGGATTTCCTTAGCGAAAAAGAACTCTCATGTATAGAAATAAATAGTTAAATCTGTCAAACAGGCTTTTCGCAAATGGCAAATCGTCGATTTTTGTCTTTTGTGATAACTGAAAAACTGTGATAAACCTTTTAAAAATATATTGACGGTTTCGTCTTCATATTGTTTACTAATTACCAAAATTTTAACCCTGGTCGTACGGCTGGGTTTTGAGAAAAAGGCCACCCTCCTCCTCCAAAAGAGCTCGGTCAAACCTCGCTCCCAGGGTTCTCTCCTACTAGGAGAGAACCCTGGGAACGAGCTTTGAGCTCGGTCACTATGTTTAGCATTTTTCCCCTGACTGGCATTTATTTGTCAGGTAAAATTACATTTTACATCAATTTACAGTCACTGTGATTAACACTTCAGAAGAGACATCTTGTTGCTTTATTTTCACAGATTTCAAAATCTTGACTTTTTTCTTCGGAAAACTGTGGTAAGCCACCTAAAGACACTGCACTGCACCAGTCATTTGCGCGTTCGGACACCTCTACTTAGTTCCGAAGGATTAGTTTGGAACACCACCATGGGCGCCATTTCTTTGTTTTGGAACCAACAGTGCTGCCGTGACAACATGTGAGAATGCTCTATAAACGACATCTTTAAACCGAAGAGAGCAATATTGACCATCAGATTTGTTTGAAAAAAAAAATCTTTCAAAAAATGCGTTGAATTAGAAAAAATGGATTTCAGAATCGTTTATTTTCCTCGCCCTTAGAATCGTGAAATGTTGCAGTTGCCCTATTGATACAAAAAAAGGTCTGTGTCAGACCAGTCATAACACGTCATAAGTATTTAAGATGACAGCGCCCGGGGAAATTTAAAAATACAAAATATGCATCAATAAAAGGATAGGGTTTCAGATGCAAACCCAATTTTCATATCCAACACAAAGTGTCTCTTTAAGTCTAAGAATAAGCCGTTTCCGAGTTCATGTCTGTCTCCTCTTCAAAGCGAGTCTAAGTGCGAAGTTTTTGTGATGGTAATTAGTTCTACTTTACATATGAATGACAACTAATTTTC
>NC_090876.1:48006895-48024395 GCF_036669935.1 Montipora foliosa
GGCCACATGTAATCCACCTTTTACCACCTGTTGAATGAGGTAAACAGCTAAAACAATCCTGCAGGATTAGAATTTCTTTAGTCCGATTCTCACTGAATATAAATCGTACTTGTTTGCTTAGAATCAATGAATTCTACCCAGCCTATTGTTTTGACTATTTTTTTTTTGTACCGTCATTGTAAATTGCTCTCCTTAGCTGTGATCACCTTAACAGGCTTCATTGCTCAAAAGTTGATAGTTGATCATGATTTACCTCTCAGTCTGTGTTACATGCTGTAAAGGACTTGCATGCAAGATCATACTAGACACAAACTTCGGGTTCGAAATCCGAAATTCCGCCTCAACCAATAACTTACCTTATCTTCAAAGATCCCACCACGCTTTGTGTCAGTTGTTCCTTGCAAAAGAACTCTCCGCAGTTCAAAATATATATACCACCACATATGCTCTTCATGTTTACATCCTCTGCGGGTTTATTACGAACCCACAAAATACCTAGCTCCCATTTGGCATGATTGATCAATTGGCAAAGCCCTGCCGTGGTTTCAAATCTCGGTCAAACCTTAGCATTTACCCATGCCTTTCGTTACTGCCGACGTAAGGTACCTTAAATGAGCCTAGATACATTGTTTAAAAGCTGATAATTTCTTTTTTTAGTTAAATCAAGCCAAGGATCAAAGAAATGCGCTCCAGCTTGTGCAGTAACGTGCGGACCATCTTGCCCACCACCATGCTGTCCCCCACCACCACCCCCACCGTGCCCACCTCCCTGTCCTCCTCCGTGTCCACCACCCTGCCCACCCCCACCACCTCCATGTCCTCCGCCGTGTCCACCACCCCCTCCCCCATGTCCACCACCTTGTGTAACACACAGCGTGCAACATAGTCACAGCTCTTCCTGGGCACCAGCTCCCCCTCCACCTTGCCCACCTCCTTGCTCTCCACCATCTCCCCCTCAGTCCGTGCAGCACATCCACCATGTAACGCATCACCACGTCATGCCTCCACCACCTCCTCCACCACCCCCACCATGTCCTCCTCCCTGCCACACTGCTAGCGTCGTACACCACGCTACCCACCAATGGGCCCCTGCCCCGCCACCACCCTGCCCACCACCCTGTTCACCGCCTGGTCCACCCCAGAGGATCCACCACGTCCACCAGGTCGTTCACCACGTCGTCCACCCACCACCACCTCCTCCTCCTCCTCCACCATGTCCGCCTCCCTGCCCGCCGCCATGTCCCCCACCTTGCCCGCCACCCTGCCCACCACCCTGCCCTCCTCCTCCCCCTCCCCCGTGCCCACCTCCGTGTGCTACCAGCTGTGCTCCTCCTTGCCCAGTTGCCTGCTGCAAAAAGAACAAGGTGACCGTGGAGGACGCCTCCGGAAGCGCTCAGTCAGAGGATGAAAGCAAAGAGGAGGAGAAGGAGATTGAAGCCGTGAAGCAGGAGGATAAGGAGGAAGAGAAGACGGAAGACACAAAAGTCGCAGAGAAGACCGAGGGAAAACTAGAGGACACAAAGGAAGAATCTAAGGAAGAGAAGAGCGAAGACACAAAAGTAATTAAAGAAGAGAAGAAAGAGGAAAAAAAGATAGAATCGAAAGAAGACAAGGACGACAGCGATGATGACGAGTAACGTTTCCAGGCTGTATAGATAGGCTCCATTACAGTGTATGTTACACGACGTCATTAGCGCCCAGAACCACGCGCACGCGGTGCGAACGTAGAACGCAAGCTCGTATGACTGGGAATAGATGCGTATTCGCCATACTAGTCGGTCGATGTGACGTTATGTTTCGAGAACAGTTGTACATGTCCTTATTGGTATTTAATTAAAGTTGAGATGTTTTAAACTAACAGTTGCAGTTGTTGCTGGCTTTGTGACGAGATCTTTCTACAGAGCGTGAAGACGTTTGAGTATGTCCGACTAAGAATTTGAAAATGATTTGTTTTCCAGAAGTTGCTTCTTGAATTAGGCATTCCAAGAGCTTTACCACAGTTTCCAGGAGTTGAAAAAATGTTAAACCAAGCTTTACAAAATACAATTTTTTAAAGAGTAGCTTTTAGCCAGAAATTGAATTGGTATTTGGCAGAGGGTAACAAAGTATAGTTTTGGTCAGTTGCAACTAAATTTAGCCAAATGAATGAATATGAACCCATGCAATTATGTCTGGCAGACAAAAAGAATGAAATATTTAAAATCATTTTTCATTCATTTCTAATTAATGGCCATGTGATCATTTTGGTCAAATCTCGCAAATGGAATAATTTGCACGTGGCTTAAACGAACAGATCTGGAAAAATAATGCTCGAAAATTAAAAGTACTTTCAACTCCAAGAAAGAGAAAGAAGTGCGCATGTTTGGTGAAGGGGAACGCTCTTGTTTGCCGAGGACCAAAGCAATTATGCCTACGCGTAGTGAAGATCCGGACAGCATTAATTAAAATTTAAACTTAGCTTGTACGCCCCACACTCTGGGAAGAGTAAAGTAAAGTATACAACACACCACCAAAGAGATACGTCTCGTAATCACCAAATAGTTATTTACGCACGAGATCCTGTACGGTCATCATTCCTAAAACCTTTAAAAACACGCATATAAGTGATCCTCTTTCTTCAAGCAAATGCTACGACATCAATGTTTTTTCCCCCTTGGACTGCCTGGTCAAAAAGAAGCATTAATAATCCTCGTTTTCAAGGGAAGGCTGTATTAAAAACATAGGGAACATGACAGTTGGATGGCCAACGAACTTGCCTTCTTTGTTATCTCAAAGTTCCGAAATAGCAGTCTTGGTTTCAACTCTATAAAAAATCGGTTTTTGTTCCTACAGTTTTGAGTAATATCCGGCAATGTTTCAAAATTCCGTAGGTAATTCTATTGTTCGATAATTAAAGGTAAAAAAAAAAAGACTTTTCATCCTCTAACAAAGACCTTTAGGTGGCCACGTCTGGTTGTTTTGGTGACCACTTCTGCAGTTGTCTGAAAAACTAAAAAAAAAAATCCGTGATGTGCTTATTTATCCTCGTTTTTTTCGAAAAAGTATGGTTATTCAAAGATTATTAATTTATAAGGGCATCAGTTATCGTTACGTCCCAGTTCCCTACCTTTATCGATCAGCTTTGCTTGTCAAATTTTCAAACATTCAAAAAGACGGGCTCCTCGCAACAGACCATCACTACTTTCCTTAAGCATACAGTTGCTTCTCCTTGCTTCTGTCACGTGAGAAAACATTTTCCCAGACATCATAATCGTCGTCATCATCACCACCACCATCATCATCATCATCATCATCGTCGTCGTCGTCATCGTCATCGTCATCGTCATCGTCATCGTCGTCGTCGTCGTCATCGTCATCGTTATCGTCATCATCATCATCATCATCATCACCATCACCACCATCATCGTCATCACCATCATCACCATCACCAACATCATCATCATCATCATTATCGCCCTTTTCACTACGGTTACGAGCCTGCTGCTGATTACCTAACATTAATTTAATTTCCAATTTCAATTTTATTAAATTTTGCCAAATAGCAATAAAATTTACAATTAAAGATTGAAAGTATGATAATATATATGACGAGAAAACCTAACAAAACTAGCCTAAGGGGGCTTATACAGGGTTAGGTTTCCTCCCAAAACAGAAAGAGTTCAGTACCAATATCGAGCAAGATGTTTAGGTGAGACACCATAGTTGGATCAAAGAGAACTGAAATTTAAAAAAAAACGGAAGAAGCTAATAGTTGTTGATTAAGAAATTAGAGTTGGGTTATTTTTAGTTTCGGAACTAAGGGTATTGAAACATTTAGGGCCTTGAAAGGATATAGAAAACTGCGTTATGTTTGTCCTGCAGAATGGCAGGCCAAAAAGGAAGCGTGCCTTGTGCTATAACTATAACTATAAATATTACTATTAACAGAGAACATGAAAAGAGTCAAATATCGAAGGGACATTACCAGCAGTAAAAGAGTACATAAATTTACCTAGTTGTAATACGTGAAAACCGTACTTTTGTAAATATTGGATCTGTATGAGCATCACGCTAACCGGTCATGCTTATTATCCTTATCGCCCGCTTTTGTAATATTATTATTAACCTTAATTAATTTTTAAAATCTATGATTTCAGATGTCTAGGTTTACTTAGCAATTAGCCTTGTGGTTTTGTTCATGGAACTCCTTGCCACTTCATTAATGTCGTAAAGACGCGCAAGAATGAGTAGACAAATTTAAACGTCATCGTCGTAATTCTCATCCTTACAATTTACCCTGAGCCTGAACTACATTATATGTAAAACTACCGACTCGACAAACTCTAAGCCGGGACCACGAAACCGAGGATTACGCCCTAGAATCCTCTCATTTCTTTGAACTACGAGCGAATTCTTTAATATCCACCACTGACAAGGCATGACTGAGAGAATCAGTGAGAGAAGAAAAATACAGAGACCCCATTTCTACGTGATTAACATTTTTGAGGCGTCGAAGAAAAGAGGACACTCTTTACTCGCCTCATGAAGAAACTGAATTTTTATCATAATCTCATTCTGATATCTTTGTCTGTTATCTGTAGTGCTAACCATAAGGCGGAACACACAAAAAAACCAACCCTATTTTGGCCGGTCAGTATAGGCCAGACAGGCTTTCGAACTCTCTACGGGGGCATGATTTGTTTAATGAATGAGAACCATTAGAGCTCGAAAATGATCCACAAACTGGCTTTGTGTTAAGAAAAGCCGCGTTCAGAGTCGATGCTTAAAAGGGTCGTTAATTTTCTCTTTGTAGAAACCAGTTACCATTCAATTAACAAACAAACAAACAGACGCGATATCATTTTAAATAGGCTGACAACGGTATTAAAAACACGAAGAAAAAATTCGTTCGCAGTGTAAATGAAGCGACAATAGGTCATAAAGATCTAGGCAAGGACAGCTACACTTGTGGCTATCCTTGCGATATTTGCAAAAATTGGGAAAGATCTTTCATCTGAAATTTACGATGATGTAACGGCTCAATGCACATCACAAACGGGTACCAACTCAGTGTTTGACAAAATTGTCAGGAAAATAACCAGGTGCCAAATGAAAACAATGGTTTTCTCTTCTTAAGCCCCACGAATTCAACAACAAAGAACAATCGATAATGACATTCAGAGAGCTTCGCATTTAGGCAGGGAAAACGAGGAGGGTGAATTGTGCGGATTCTTATGGGGAGCTAACACGCAGGCCCTCTAAAAGAACTGTGCGTGCGCCGCTAAATTTGAAATTGACGCAATGACGTCGATGACTTCATGTTTAAGTCATTGGGACTGGTACGAGCACCCATACATGTGACATGAAATCAACCAAAACTATGAATTACTTATAATCTTTCTTCAAATCCGGTGATCCGTAGTCATCGACAGCCAATCAGAGTCGAGCTCATCGGCTGAGACCAGTTGACGGTCAAACGCCGACATAATTGATAAGATCCGCTATTGGCGCTCATATCTCAGCGCAACGGTGTAGATCGTTTTTAAGCTCGTCCTAAGAGGTAAGTTCAATCGATCATTTCTATTTATAACCACCAAACAAGAAGGATCGTAATTTGAAGCGGAGTATTGCCACTGCTTTTCTCTTTCCAAGCCATCGCGTAAGTTTAATGCCCCTGTGTGAAAGGACAGTCACCTAATGTGCGATGTTCTGAGTTCGGATGAGTACTTCAATTCTGCCCGAGCGAAAACCTTCGCGGTCGTTATCGCTCATAGATTTGTTCTTTAAATTATCATTTGTACCTCTCAACATTATTTCAAAGAAATTTATCCTATTTATTCTAGTCATAGAAAATGGCCCGCTTGGTTGTCCTTCTCTTAGCCGCTGTTGTGTGCGTTAGCGCAAAATCTCTTAAAGGTAAGCTAGTTTTCTTACGTTATCTTATAATTTCTACACGAGTATTTCTTCTCGATTTTACCGTTGCCTTTGATGATGTTCGCAAAGGATTAACACAATCTGGAGCGAAATATCTGCGCAAAATCTTCACTTAAAAATCGTAGCAAGTTAATATTTCATGCTTGTGTAAGTAAAGTCTTACTTTGGAATCTCAAAATTATCCTTCCGAGAAACTTAACACAATAGTAACTCCATGATTTCCCTTTATTAGTTTCACACAGCACTTTACCGTTTCACTTCTATTAAAGCTATTTCAACGGAAGCCGTAAGATAGCTCAAAAATTCATAAACAATATTACAAAACCCGTAGTTTTTGTTGGAGCGCATTTAAACTCTGAGCAATCCAAAATAACGCCGGATCCGTGTTTCGCTGGTTGATTTCGATGGCTATGCAACAGAAAGAAATTTCACGTTTACTGAAAAAAAAGTGCGCCTGCTACAGCCTTTTTAAAAATGATTACTTGAGAGAATATTTGACTTGAAGTTGTTAAAGAATTCTCACAACGATTTGTTTCAAAATTTAGTTACTGTTGATTGTTTCCGATAAATTATGGCCACCTAAAAAAAGAGTTGCATTTGTTGCTGCTTTGGTATCTTAAATGCAACGTTTCCTTCTGCTGTTTGCATTGTCATTGAAATGTTAACGGTTGTTCACTAATCTGATACCGTATAGTTAGGAGTAGACTTTCATGAGGTCACAGATTGTCAATACATTCAACTTCTATGGCTATTATTTTGGAGCCTATATCCACGTCGCATTCTCTTGGCCTAAATCTTTTCGCCTTATAGCAAGTCAATAAAGAATTTTACGTGGTGACATACCGTCATCTTCAGGCTAGTGACTCAGTACTACTGTATTCATTAATAAGTTCTTTTTTGTCCCAACAGAAAAAAGAGGCGCCCTCCCTTGTGGATACAGCTGCACAGCTCCAATGTGTGCTCCAACCTGCCCAAGCTACTGCTGCGCTCCGCCTCCACCACCCCCTCCCCCACCACAACAGATCCACCATACTACCCACATCCATCACCATCACATTCACCACATGTCTCCCCAGGCACCCGCCCCGCCAGCTCCACCCGCGCCAGCTCCTCCACCAGCCACCGTCCAAAGCCAACAGCATGTGTGGGAGTATGTTCCACCTCCACCACCCTGCCCCTGCCCAGTTCCAGCTCCTCCCCCGGTTGTTGTCGCTGCACCTCCCCCACCCCCATGTCCACCACCGTGTATGGTGCCTGCCCCAGTCTGTCCCCCAGCTTGCCCACCAGTGTGCTGCAAGAAGAGATCAGGGTAGACCCTCAGACGTGTACATACCAGAGGACTGTGACAGCGATGAACAAGTTGTTGTATATGGGATTGTTTTGTGGTCTGTCGTTACGATGTTGGCTGTGAACACTGCCACGGAAAAAACAACCGAAGGGAAAATATGAAACCGTTAACTTTGACGTATAAGTAACATCTATGAACGGACATTTTTTTTGTAGAATATTATCGCGTTCTAGTGACACGTTTATGTGTGATAGCTTATTGTTCCCATCGGAAATTAATAAATTCAATAAATGGTTGTCAATGAAAACTCTTTGGAGTGTTCAATGTGTCCATACAAACCTTGCGCGCCATAAATACCCGCATTGCACGGCAGTAGACATAAAAACCCTCTACGTTGTGTCTTTTTAGCAGGACTATTTCCACTTCCGCAATTAAGTTGCTACCGAAATAATAGGCCCAACAAGGCACTGACTGAGCAAACTGATCTGGCAAGCCATTATTTCCAAGTTCTCCTGATAAAAACACCTTTTTAAGTAGTAAGTGACTGAAGGTAACCAACGACCAAACAGACATCCCTCCCTCTTTGCCCCCCCCCCCCCCCCCCCCCAAAAAAAAAACGTAATCGTGGAGCAATTTATTTTGGCTCCTTACAAAAAATCGCTCTTTGGTATAATTGATACACCGTCATCATGCGGCTGTTAAATTCCAAACCTCTCGGGTAACAATCCCAGGAAAGGCAAAACCTTTTCTATTATTCTATTTTAAGAAAGACCCTTCGACATAGCCTGTTCCTGAAATCGATTTACTGAAGGATCAAAGACTAGGAATGGATTCTCGTTGATATGCTTATACACCATGCGCCGTCTTGTCGATCTTGTCGTAAACTTGGAGACAAGGTTCTGCAACCAATAATCCTTTGCATAAGCGTTACATTGCAAAGTAAAAACCAAACTGTCTTATCGAGACTGAGTTTTGGCTAACTGCTTACGAGCAAATCAAGAACTTTGCACTTGGAAGACACGCCTGCCCCTGTAGTTTTAGCCACGAAAAAACTACTTTCGGCTCAAATTTGTTTAAAAACTCAAACTGGGTAACCCGAGCCTCAGATCAGGAGTTGGATTGATTTCCTGTTAAGAGTATAGTTTAGACTTGAAATTCAAATAGTGCTTTAGGTTTGTATCAACTTAAGAATGAAATTTTGTCATACAGATTAGGCTGTCATTTCGCGTTTGTCCTTGCCACCACCGCGTCTCTTGCTGTCTTGTGTGTGCGTGAACGAAAAGTGTGTGTTGCAAGACTGTCAATCATTATTCAATCCACCGAGACCAGGGCAATACGGAGATCGTTACGGGTGAGCAAATTGTAACATCAAAAATCGCGTAGGTAAGAAACGCCCATAAAGAACATAACACCCTCGGTATGGATATGATAACGATTTTTTACAATGGCTTGCACATAACTGCCTAACTAGTATTAAGTGATACACGCAGTTGTTTCATGAATTGATTGTTTGTCTTATCCACGGTCTATGATGGAAAACAAGAGCAGGTTTCACTCTTCTACAGGTTGCTTTCATATTTTTCACGCAAACACCCAGTATGTGACAAAAAACTATTATGAAAGAATTGAATATGGAATAGTTGAGAAACGTCAAATGGTCTGGGGCAGCCCACCGGTAAAGCGTGAAAAATTAATCGCCAGTCGTCCAAACTATCGCCCCGTCTCCAAACACCAAATTCATTGGATTACGTAGTGGCAAGAACCCGTGGTGTAATGCATGACTGCACTAGCGCGAACCAATCATATTCCAGTAGGCCAGCGGGTAGCGAGAACGATTAACGCATCGAAAGGTCTTCCATTTAAAGCAAACTAGCGATTTCTTGATCGTGTTGCCCAAGAATTCAGGGATTTGAGGATTTCCTGAGAGAAAGGTATGACCTCTTTTTTATATACACTTTAATACGATATTGATCATTTAAGTAAGGCTCATCTATATAATACGGCTCTTTTTGCCCGTAGGGAAAATGATCTTTTAATTCCTTTCATATTTGATTGGATAAACAAGCCTCTCGAGTTATCGGTCTTTTGCTTGGCCGTCTTTGTTCGTTCATTAAAGTACTATTTGACTTTTGTTGTCAAACGAAGAAATCTCAGAAGGCAATTTCTAGCTTTGAGTGAAGTACGTATATAGCTCAAGACATGACGGACATTACATGAACATCGAAAACGCACTACCATCTCTAGATTTGAGCTTGTGTAATGTGTAAGCTTTTCTTTAGAAAGCTTTGCTTTCACATGTTGTAGTAAGACAAGCTGGTTTTTTTATTTACAAATTACAATGTTTTTACTTCCAGAATTATCATTAGTATTGACGAACGTGTAATTGTCAATTTCGGAAGTTCATGACCTTCTTGTTGTATTTCAGGCAACATGGACAAGCGAATTCTTCTATTTCTAATTGTTCTGGTAGCCATCTCTGTTGAGGCTAAGAAGAAGATATTAAAAAAGAAACTTAACCAGCTTAAAGGTGAGGAAATTCGTTATTAGAAAGTAGGGAATATTGGATCATTTATAATACTGAAATTATTAATAGGCGGAACATGGCTGACGAAGCTTTTGGAGCTTCTCCTTTAGAGCGGACAAACAGGGCGTCCTTAGTTATATAATCTACAATAGATATATAAATTAAATAGAACTGCCTCGAAAGCCACGAAAAATGGACAAAAATAGTTCCAGGTTTTATTAAAGGGACAAAGACCAGTCTCGTGGGATGATTCGTAAAAACTCCATCACATGAAGTAATGTCTTCTCATTCGTTTCACGGTAGATGTGTTGTCTGGCCATAAATTCGCGTTGGATCAACAATACAGACATATTGAAAGTAGAGAAGCACATCAAACCAATAAACTCCGAGGTGAAACGGATAAAAGATCACCGATGTGTCAGATGATCTCGTCCCAATAATGTTAGCAGGTTACGCTGGGGGTACCAGCTTGTGAGTGCAAAAACATAAACGGGTGTTTAAATTCATGGACAGCGACTGAACACTATATTGCCAACGAAACTGTATGTTGCAAAACGGGTTTTCTAAGGTGTATGTTTTGGTATGAACCTCGAAAAGACCGAGCTAACTTTCCTTCACAAGATTTCACGGATACAAAATTGGACTACTTGCCCATGATACCTGCATGTTATATTAAGTTATGTTTGTTGTGTTCATAACATCGTCTTCATTGGAGGTTTACTGAAAGACAAACGGTTACCGCGACACAAACATCTTAATTTATCGTCCGGTTCGGAGCGAAAAGAGGGCCGTTTTGAAGGCTGGAAATTTCCTATTGTAGCTAAGTTTATACCAAAATAATAATAATCGCTCGATGTTCTTTCAGAGAGAAATATCAAATACCAAAATTTGTCTCTAACGTTAGAGGACGAAAAAATGTTGTTGGCAAAAATAATTATTCACGTCACTGCAACCAACTCGCGATCTCCAAGTTTCTTCAGGATTTAAGGACGGTGCCTACTAATTCAAAGGTATTTTTGCGCGGTTTATGAATAAGCGAGAAAAGCAGATCTTAACCGCAAGTGTCATTGAAATCCATTAACCAACAATATTTGCCGTAAAAAGCTTTAAATTACAAAGCAATGTACGGCGTTCTTTTCCAAATTGAAGCTTAATTATCTTTGAAAAATGCATGGTTACCTCCAATTTTCTTTTTGGATACCAAGAGCACTTGCTAAGATCTGCTTTCTCCGCATAGCTTTAAACCGCACAAAAATATCCCTGCATTAGTAAGCACCACCGATAGGAAACCCGAGTAGCTCGAGATGCGCAAAACGTATGCGCAATAACAATAGTAGGCACCGTCCTTAAACAGGATAGTGCAGTAACTAGACAGGAAAAACAACTGTCATAACCGGCGTGAAAGTTCAGACAAAAAATTAAAAAAGCCTATCGTTGGATGTTCAGATCCTTCACATCTTCAATTTGGCCGTTTCACGACGTTTTTAGGACGAAAACGGCAAACTGTGTGGAGCTTAGGCACGCAACGTTTTGAGACACGGATGGTAACCGGAAGAGAGCTGTTATATATTTTTAACTTGTCTTGGCAATATTTATTACTATGCAATGGTTTCCCTAGATCGATTTTGATTGGCAATATTAAAGTACGCAGCTAATTCTTGCCCTGTTTCTCTTACGTCATACCTACAGACAATAGATTTTATATATGTAGAATTGACGTCATACCTACAGACAATAGTTTTATGCATGCAGAAGTGACGTCACCTAATACACTAACCAGCAGTTTGATCAGTTTTGTCATGGTGGAGCTCAGCTCAGGAATATGCATAATAAAACAATTATTGGTTACGTTTTTCACATGATAGCGATAATTATCAAGGCCTCGATCAGTTTGTGTAATCCGCCTCAGCCTTCGGCTTCCGCAGATAACACGAACTTTGGCCTTGATAATTATCGCTATCATACTCAACGTCAACCAATAATTGTTAATTGCTACGCATCACTTCACTGTACATGAGTACTGTACAGTTTGATGGCAATATGTCTTCCGAGTTCGGAGTCAAGAGCGGTGTCAAGCAGGGCTGTGTTCTTGCCTTCTTCGCCTTGCTCTTAAAACACGCCTTTAAGTTGACAAGAGATGGTGTGTATCTCCACTCCAGATCCGATGTCCGCCTCTTCAACATCTCAAGGCTCCGTACCAAGACCAAGTCCAGGAAAGTCACAATTAGAGACCTGTTGTTTGCAGATGATGCAGTCTTGGTATCTCAAACAGCAAGACGGGCTCCAGAGACTACTGGACAGGTTCTCAGACCCTTGCGACCTTTTTCGGTCTCACAATCAGCCGAAAGAAGACCAAGGTCATGGGACAAGGATCATCATCTCCGCCTTAAACAACAGTCAACGGTGAAGAACTGGAAGTTGTCCACCAGTTTCAGTACCTGGGCTCCACTACCACCGACATCCTATCTCTGGATGTGGAGGTCAGCAAGCGCATCGGCGAGGCATCAACAACACTCTCCAAACTGACAAAGAGAGTATGGGTAAATAAACACCTCAAAATTCCCACCAAAATCACTGTGTGCAAAGGATCAGTACTCTACTATATGGTAGCAAATCTTGGACTGCATACTCCACACAAGAACGGGAACTCCAGGTGTTCCATCTGAGGTGCCTTCGTTGGATCCTTGGAATTACATGGCAGGATAAGGTGCGTAACAACGTTGTCCTCTCAAAAGCAGGCATCCTGTCCATGTTCACACTTCTACGTAAGCGTCGTCTACGCTGGCTGCGCCATGTTCGCAGGATGGAGGATGGACGCGTCCCTAAGGATCTTCTATACGGGGAACTTACCAACGGGGCAAGGCGCATTGGCCGCTCCCAGCTACGCTTTAAGCATGTATGCATGCGTGACATGAAAGTACGCAACATTGACACCACGTCATGGGAAGCCCTTGCAGACGACAGAAATCTGTGTGGAAGAAGCGAGTATCACAAGGACTAAAAAGTGGAGAGGCTGTCATCTGTGACAAAAACGACGAAAGATGGGCCAGAAAAATAGCCTGTCAACAGCAGGACCATCCAGTTGCACGGCCTGTATCTGTTTTTATATGCCAGGGCTGCAGCAGAGACTGCAAATCTAGGATTGGCCTCTAAAACCATTTAAGACGATGCCTCTCAGCAAACTCTCACGGCGCTATTTCATAGTCGAAATCAACTGATGAATGCCAACAACTTCACTGTTGAAGACGATTAGTTTAAAAATCTGGGAGAGACTATAATCCTGGCACGCAGAATGTTCACTTCCGGTTTCCGTCCGTGGTTCAAAAACGTTCCGTGCTTAAGCTCCCTATTGTATTTTGTTTAGTACTCCCATTGTCCTCTGTATTTCTTGCATTCATCGACGTCGTCGTTGCTTAAGCCCCAAGTCACCAACCCATTAGCGTCTGCTGGATGTCATAAAACCATAATCATCCTTTCATTTGAACTTATTTCACTCTTTTTAGACCTTCAGTCAATCGCATGGACTTCTTACTAACAGTACATTTTTCAGCGTGACTTTCGGCATAAACGTGAATTCAGAATTTTCTTTTATGCCTCAAGAATTCACACTCAAATTCCAAAAAGCTTTTAGAAATATCTCATCGGTGGAACGTTTAATGAAAGATAACAAACCGTTTTTTGATGTCTTTCAGGAGCCAAGAAGTGTGCCTATGGCTGCCCAGCTGCTTGCCCTTGCCAACCAACCTGCTGTCCACCGCCACCTCCCCCACCACCTCCCCCTCCTCCTCCATGCTGTCCTCCTCCCCCACCTCCTCCTCCCCCTCCCATAGCAACAAGTAGCCAAGCAAACCTGATCCATCATCACTTCCATCCGGCTCCTCCTCCCCCTCCACCTCCACCACCAGCTCCTTGCCCACCACCATGCCACTTTGGTCACACCGTGCACCATCACGTATATCACGCTAGCCCACCAGGTCCTCCCCCTGCCCCTATGCCCTCTCCTCCTCCAATCTCTACTGAATCTCATCAACATGTCTTCATCCATCACACTCATCCAGCTCCTCCACCACCACCTCCCCCACCACCAGCACCATGCCCACCACCTTGCCACACTGTCCAGACAGTGCACGTACAACAACACCACTTCCCACCACCACCCTGTCCACCACCTTGTCCACCACCCTGTCCACCCCCTTGCCCACCACCCTGTCCACCCCCATGTCCACCACCATGCCCCCCGCCCTGCCCCCCTCCACCACCGCCTCCCTGCCCTCCTCCATGCCCCCCAACTTGCACTCCACCATGTAGTGCTTGCTGCAAGAAAGCCCAACTAGAAAACAAGAAGGCCGGAAAGAAACAAGACAAGGCAAAGAAACAGTAAATCTAACCTGAACAAGGACAATTGCATCATGGCCGGATGATGCTTCAAGCCACGTTTCAGCTAAAGGTTATTGATTTCACGTTTCTAAAAGTTAGGAGGCGTGGATTGACTAGACTGAAACATGTTTTTAAAACTTAGAACACTCACTGATATCAGTTGCTGACGAGTTCGAATTCAGAGAAAAATTCTTTGTAAATAAGGATTGCTAAGCAGTGTGATGAGAAGAATCTTCGCTACAAGAAGTATAAGAATTCGAACTCTGGCGATCATTTAGTTTTCAAAGCTGTGAAACTTACCGTATTAGTTGTAATACTTACAGCTTAAAATAAACCTACGTGTCAATTAAACTGTGTAGAAAATGGGACTTGGATTCAATCTCTTTATTTATAATAGTCTCTTGAAAAACTTCAGTTTGAAAATCTGTCAAAGAAATGGTTGGTTTCAAACAGTAGCCGAAAGTCGAAAGGAAAGTTCTAATCCTTCCTTGAAAATACTCCAGAAAGATGAACCTACACTAGGAATTCTTCAAATCTATAGTACATTTTTGATATATGAACTTGAAGCAACACCCTAGGCCTTCGAATAAACATACCAAAAATGACATCAAAGTTTATAAACTGGCTTCATTAACATAATTCCACAATTTACAATAATTTACAATTATTTACTACAGCGAGAACAATTCAGAATAATTTAGAACTGCATTGCTGGCAAGTACTTCGACTACTGCTTTACACAAACTTTATTAACTTTTTTATCTGGGACCTCTTTTTAGGCAATAATTTTTAAGCTTAAGCTGAAGTCAAAGGCAAGCTCTCGAAGGAAAATCGAGTCTGTACTGCAAGGTGTTATGAAAACTACAAATGTAAGACCCTCGAAAACTAAGACCTAAGACCCCTGGGTCTTAGTTTTCGTACTACGAAAGCTAAGACCCCTTGTAAACAGTGGAAATTACGGGAAAAAAACCCGGGAAAACTTACCGCTAGTCAGAGATTTGGACGTTGGATGTTGCTGGCATTTTAAGACACAATACCATGACACGCTTGAATGCTGTCTGACAGAAACAGAAACAGTAACATTCGTCAATGCTTCTCAATTTTGGATATAGCAAAATGGTATTATAGTCAGACAGACCAAAGGGTGGATAGATATCAACAAACTGTTTATCATAAGCCTGAGACATGTTTGCGATGATAAGATTGAGTATTTGACTTCCTCTTGTAGGTTTCTGGACTAACTGTTTTAATCTAAACTGGTTTAGCAAACAATTGACTTTAAGAGTAAGTAGAATTAAGAGTAAGTAAGTAGAATAGCTAGTGTGCACTGACAAAATCATACCGTTAGTGGTTAGAACCAAAGCGTTAACAGACTGGGTTTCTCTTCATTCAAAAGACCCTATCCTTAGTTTCCATGCCAATAAGTAAACATCGACACGACATTCACCTTTAAATCGAAACTGACCAAACAATTACTTTTAACTTAATTTTATCAATTTAGGAAAACACATAATTTAGATTTGTATTAGTTAATTGCTTATTTATTCTTATTTATATATCAATTATTGTTCTTTGTATTTTTTATTTAACTTGTAACTGAAAAACCCTCTTTAGGGAGTTGCAATAAAGTATGTATGTATGTATTCACATGACATTCAAGTGTGTCGTGGCGTTGTGTCTGTTTAAAATTATACCATGTATGGAAACAACAACCAGCGCCCAAATCTCTGACTAGCGGTAAGTTTTCCTAGGTTTCTTTCCCATAATTTCCACTGTTTACAAGGGGTCTTAATTCTTGCAGTACGAAAACTGAGACCCTAGTCTTAGTTTTCGACCTATGAAAGCTGAGACCAAACTGATGAGGGGTGTTATTAAAGACCCTTGAAAACTAAGGCCTAAGAAGTAAGACTAGGGTCTTAGTTTTCGTAGTACAAAAAATACGACCCCTAGTAAACAGTAGAATTTACAGGAAAGGAACCCCGGAAAACTTAACGCCAGTCAGGGATTTGGGCGCTAGATTTTGTCTACACGGTTTAATTTAAACAGACTCAATGCCATGACACACTTGCATGTTGTGTGACAGAAAATCGTCTATGATTACTTATTGGCTTCGAAACTAAAGATAGGGTCTAACGAATAACGAGAAACTCAGTCTGTTAAGTTAACCCTTTGATTGTAACCATTAAAAATGAGATGCACGAATTGATATTCTGTCAGTACACATTTGTTATTCTACTTCCATTGCAAACAAGTCCACCATTTAGCCGTACGTCACGCAAACAATATACGGATGCTCTAGATGGTCAATCTTATTATTATGTCTGATTAGGGGAGAAGTCTTAGTTTTCGTACTACGAATGCTAAGACCCGGTCTTAGTTTTCGTAGTCTTAGATCTTATGTCTTAGTCTTCAATAGTTTTCGTAACACGCAAGTGACGAGGAGTTGTTTGCGAACTCGAACATACAAATAATACACCACTGACCTTTTCCTCTCGTCGTTGCCTTCTTCAAATTCTAGACATCAGGATTTCTTCCTTTGTGGTTCAAAATTACGTTATCCTTCACTGAGCTTTGAAACGCCGAGATTCGAACAGAGTCTGCCACCATTTTGAAAGTTAAAGTTGTGGTCTAACTATGTCATGTAAGCCTCACTTAAGCGTCCTTTTTAGGGAATGGCGCCGATTTTACGCTACTGCGCATCCCTACAGTGCACGCATATTCACATGCCACGTCATGTATCGAGCGCGCGCGCTAAGTACTAAAATGAACAATGATATGGCAGATGGCCATTGCTATAGCTTTGCTTGGATTTAACGATCTTCGATGTTCGGTGACCCTACTTTTCTTTTCAGAAACAGATTTTATTTACAATTAACTCCACGTTGTCCAAAAATGAACAAAAAAATCAATGTGCATCCTTACTGAGCACGCAAATGCACACGCCACGTCATACACGAGCGCGCGCGCTAAGTAATAAAATGAGAACTGATTGGGCAAAAGGCCATTGCTATAGCTTTGCCTGGATTTAACGGTCTTGGACGTTCGGTGACCCCTATTTTTCTTTCCAGAAACGGATTTTATTTACAATTATCTCCACGTTGTCCAAAAATGAACAAAAAATCAATGTGGGAAGTTCAAAAAATTTCAAGATTTCTGCTCACGGGACATCAAATCCTGCCATCTTGCGGCTGCAAGGCGCGTGAAACTGTGGTCGCTAAATGCCAACTTGATCTTTAAGGGAACCTCACCAGTTGACTAAATTCACTTAATTAGTCCACTTAAACAATATTTGGCAGAGAAGATTTCACTTCAAAGATTTAATTGCAATATATTTGGGTTTACAGACACTGGCCTTATGGATAACGAAGCCCGATTTTGTCACATTTTGAGTCTTTTTC
>NC_090876.1:48029395-48034395 GCF_036669935.1 Montipora foliosa
GAAATGTTATCCACACTCATTCTCTCTGGGAAGAATGATATAACTCAACTGAATAAAGCGATAATAAAGGTAGACAGTGATTCGTATCTTACAAATCGCATTTAGGCTAAGAACTTAGATATAATGGAATAAGCCAATGGAAAAGATAAGGTCTTTGCAAAGTATCAGAAAACAATAAACTCACCTCAAATTTCTTTCGATTCTGCTACAGAAATTATATTAGCTCTTATTTGCTTGACAAGAAAATCACCAGTAAGACCTATTTATTTATTAAACAATACCTCAGATTCTAATGTCATGAAATTCCATTTTTCTCGCATAATCGTGACAAGGCGTGAAAATCGAATGAAGGATTCGAAGAGAGAATTCGTAATCTAGGGCTAAAATCTCTCTGGCCGATTTTCCTGAATAATACACTCCTTAATTTGGTGAAAACATAAATTTTAATCACTCCTTTTGTTCGTTCCAGCTGTTAGTCAAGTTTAAGGTTCGATGAATTTTTAAGATGTTGTTATTAAATCAAGGAAGGTAATTTTAGTGTTGCCTGCAGAGTTTTGGGGGAGGACCACAAGCACTATGATCAATAAACCGTGCAGGTAATTACGGGGTCTTGATCACTGATTGGTCGAAAATATTGTCCTCTAAAGAAAGAGCGGGCATAAGTTTGGATAGGTATGGCGGACGTTCGAGGATTCAGCCGAAGCTCTTCAAGGGTATTTGAATAACTAACAACTTCTGGCTTGCAAATGGGTACCGCCTGTAATTCGCTCTGACGAAGCCAGCTAACGCTCGAATCGACAACTTCCAAATTTTTATATATAACGGTGATCAATTTACCATAACAACCCAGTTGATAAAGCCATTTCTTTGTTTCAATTCCCCGACAAAGTAGCACCACAGTATTTTTAGAATTTAAACCCCTTTATCCATTTTGGGTATACATGTTTGCCTTTTTTGTCTAGACTATAAGTACTGACTGTCAACAAGAACAATTTAATGGTTGGATCATCGCAAATGCTTCAGCAGACTAGCTTTATTTCTGTGAAATGCGGTTTTTTGTTTTTTTTTTTTTTGCTGTAAATCGATACAGAGCAGAAGGGTTTATTGTTAGCTGTTACAAATAATTACTTAGACCTAACTGTCTTGACAATTTCCTTTTGATTTCATGTTAAATGCTGCAGATAGGGGAATTAAGATAAAGGTTAAATGGAACCGTTCGTTTTATCTCTTATGCCAACAAATATATTGTTTGCCTTAATTCGCTCGTCATCTCAACCAAGAGAATACGAGTGCGTTCAGTAGTATTACATGTGCCTTTATTTATCTCCTGCTGCTAGCCAAACCTTTCATTTACAAACGAATCTCGTAAAGGTGAATGAAACAGAGACTGATGGCTTAGTCACACGGAGATGTAGGTTTAACTCAGAGTCCCGGCTCTGGATGACTTCCTGCAGAAAAGAAATCGATAACAAATATCTTAAGCAATTAGATATAGAAATAACGACAACATTTCTGGATGAGGGCGATTTGCCATGAAAATTTTGAATAATCTCCCAATATGACTGCGCCGTGAATGAGATATGGAAACTTTCTGCCGACCGAGTATCAGCATCAAAGTTAAGGTGAGTGGTTTTCAATCATCGTTCAAGGTATTAGATATTTTACAGTTCCTCCATCAGCTCAGTGTAAACGGACGCAACAATGAGACTCACAATGCTACTTACATCCGATGGAAGAAACGGTCTCTTAAAATCAGCAATGTTACCATATACTGGTTTAAAACTCTCTTTACAATCAGCCGTTTGGTGTTCTAAAAAGTGCAGGACGAGTAAATTAAAAACATCGATTTCTGGTGACTGCTGTAATTTCTTCAGCGATTGGATTAGAAATCGGGCTCATTCGTCGCCTGCAACGCGATACTAACACACATGCCAAGGTGTGAGTTCCTTCAGCTCAATTTGAACTCTAGTGTGTTAGTAATGTCTACTCTAAAAAGCATCCTTTTGTTACTAGATTGGTTTGATTCTTCCTTTTTTATGCTAACTGAAGACAAGTAAGCCCCTTTTTGAAGAGATCCTGCCTAGACATTGAACTGTATAGGTGGACTAAAACGCCGGTCGATGTTGGTGTCGGCCATCCCGGCAAGCTTTAGCTACTTGAGTGCCATGCCAAGTGAATTGAATGATGACGGTGCTTTGGTGCTGTGCGATGACACACATTGTATTTTAAATGGGAGACAAAAAGCAGCTTAGCCCGGGAAGACCAATCATGATGATGTTGATGATCATGATCATGATGATGATGATGATGATGACGACAAAAACTATGATGATCCTCCTATTTTCTTTTACGTTTTCCGGAGCATTGGAAGGTGAAAATTGTAACTTAAAAATAGTCCTGGTCCGATGGTTGGTCCTATTGCTGTGCCTTTCAATGAGTAAAACAAATAATCAATCAATAAATAAATGGTCACAAACCCCTTCCACATTCTTGAGCTGTAGTTTCTTTTCGTTTTCTCTTTGGCGCTTTGCCATGGTTTAAAGTTGCCTAGAAAATCGGGAAACGTTGGAGGTGGCCTGGTAGTTGTTGTCGGGATGGTAAAGAATGGTGCCTCGGTGATTTCCGGAGCTCCTCCATCTGTTTTAGTTTGAGTAAAATAAAATAAAAAATAAGAAAGAGAAAAAATTCTACCGAGATGAGTGATCCGAGTGCATATTAATTAATGTTACTGTGTTTATAATCACGGTTATGTAACACGCGACCAGTACTTTTTTAAAAATTTGAATGATGTGTTAATTAAGAATAAGAATAAGATTTTATTAGTTTTCCATTAAAATGGGTTTTAAAAACTAATTACAATCAATACATTAAAAAATTAAAAATTAAGGATCTAAAGTTCTAAAATATATTATAATGCTAATTAAAAACTAATGAGAAATTCCTTTAAAAGTCTTTTGAAGATTGGCAAGTTGTTACATTCTCTTATTTCACATGGAAGAGAATTCCAGAAACTCGTTGCACGATATAAAAATGTGCGTTGCCCAGAAGCTGACTTATAAGCTGGGATATTCAAGGTATTCTTATATCTAGTGTTACGATTATGAACGGAAGCACGTGTCTTAAATCTACGACAAAGGTAGCTAGGGAACCCCTTAACACATTTAACATTTAACATTTAACATTTAATTGCTGTTTTTTTTTTTTTTACCGTGTCCTTTATCTGAGCCATAACGCTCTGAAATTTCGTCTCGTGCAAACATACATGCAGTTTGTAGACGAAAAGACAAAAGAGCAGCGGCAGAAGAAAGGGCAAGCACGAACACGAGAAAACAGGCTAAATAATGGTGACGAAAAAGGGAAAAAAGGGCAAGAAAGAGCACTGGAAAATTATTGTAATGATGCAGGTAGGACTAGTCGTATGGCAAGAAAACTAATTATAAACAAGAGAGGAAATTCGATGACGTAAGAGAATGGATCTCTAGTACATGGGTCTCTTCCAATTATAGTTTTTTTTTTTTAAATCTTATTTTAGCTACGCAGCTATTTTTAGAGGGGCACCTCTTGTGGGAGGCGCGGTTAGTGCGCTCGATTCCGGATCGAGTGGTCCGGGTTCGGGTCCTGGCGGGGGGACATTGTGTTGTGTTCTTGGGTAAGACACTTTACTCTCACGGTGCCTCTCTTCACCCAGGAGTATAAATGGGTACCGGCGAATCTAATGCAGGGGGTAACCCTGCGATGGACTGGCATCCCATCCATGGGGGAGTAGAAATACTCCCAGTCGCTTCATGCTACAGAAACCGGAGATAAGCGCTGGCCTGATGGGCCTTCTAGGCTCGTAGCAGACTTTACCTTACCTGATTGGCCAGTTGTAATGATGTAATGAAATTTTAAAAATGCGTGCGCGGCATTGGGAACGAGAACTTAAATAGCTTTTGCGAAACTAAAAATAGACTGGATTTATAATAAAAAACTGTGATTGCGCATGGGAATCTGCTCTCTTACTTCATCCTATCATGCTATAAAAATATCTGAAAACAACATAGAACGAGTTTGAATCGAGTGTCGTAAAACCAAGCCAATCAAAAAAGACGGAGACAACCCAGTAAACCAATCAAAACTCGAAGTAATTACACGCAGCCGACACAAAGCACGGGGAAAATGTACAAGCGCGAACCACGATTGGTTTTGGTTTCACTTTTGATTGGTTGAAAAAGTAGCGCGAGAACTTTGAACGAATCACTGAGTGAAGTAATGGAAAACCAAAGCAATTCGCTAATTACTTTCGACACTCAATTGAAAACCGCTCTGTAAATACATGTGGATAATTTCTTTACTTCGTCATGATACGCGATTGGTCAAAATACTCACTGCAAATTGGACAACATTTTCCAGGTTCTTGGATAGGATTAGGACAGTTTGCTTGGCACTGCATTGCCTTTTGGCATTTGGCTTGATTATGCACGCAAGTGCATTCATAGCAAGAGTTTCGTAGCCTCTTGATCCATATCTGACCATCAACGAATGTTGTGTTGTGATGATAACAAGCTGGAAAGAATTCAGTGAAGATGATAAGAAGACTGTAGGTTAGAAAGCAGACCACTTGACTAAGCTGGCAAAGCACACGGGGCCTCAATATCATTCGGAGACCAGTGGAAACAAATTTCCGAGTAAACAATGCTTTTCAAAAGGGTTAACTGATGACTGCGCAAAAAACCCAAAACTCGTTTTACTAATTTATGAGGTTTTTTTTTGCCGCCTGCTTTTAACCCTTAGTAGTCGGCCTTTAATTTAGATCTACGACGCCAACGCCGGTCGACGAAAACTTCACCTCAAAATATAACTTTGGACTATCGTTTGATTATTCCATCTCAATCACCTCGTACAGGGTGAGCGAAATATTCTGAAAATAAATTGGAATGAGCGGTTACGGAGTCAAAATAGGGGATGAAAGTCTTGCATTTGTGTGCTTATGTTGTTGTCAAAACCTCAAATTTGTTGAC
>NC_090876.1:48039395-48054395 GCF_036669935.1 Montipora foliosa
AATTGAAAGATGCGTAGTTTGGTTATTTTAGTACACTGAAAAGGTGACTGGTAAACAGCTGCCCAATTAATCGAGTCGTTCTCTTCAATGGAGTAATCAGTGCACCATTTCTTCTGGCTGTTTATGGGATTCTTGCTTTTTCTTTCTACAAGCGTTTTGTAAATAAATCTATTTGGTTTATTTGCCTTCAGAAAGTTTTGCAAAATAAGGCCATTGCTATCATCATCAATATCATGAAGGAAATGTTCTTGGACAGTTTTGCGCAATAGCTTAATCGGTGATATTAGGCCATAGAAAGAGAGAAAACTTGGCTTGATATTGTAACGGCGTATAAGTACCAAGTTTTGTAGTATATTGGTTTATTCCCGACACGAATGAGAGAGTGAAGCCAAAGGCTCTGTGCTTGTTGGAAGAAATGCTACCCACATAGCTGATTTCCGACCATACCTGTATTATCTCTTGCAAGAAAGGGTCCGATAGCCTGAAAAAAAAAACTCTAAATCTTTTTTATGCAGATAAGCTTTAAAGAACAAATCACCACCGAAAATCTGAAGTTGCGAGTCCACAAATAATTTCCATTTAGCAAGATTTTCTAAATCAAGGTACTTCTTTAAGTAATCATTTTTCGCAGTTTTGTATTTTAAATTCCGTTCGAGATAAAATCAAAAGTAAAAAAACTTTATAATGAGGGAATTTTTTAATTTGTTCAAATGACAGCTTTAATGATGATCCTTCTTGGCCACTATTACACGGTTCCTATCGTACAAGCTCTGTGAAATCCTTTGTAACGTCTCGTATCGATTACTGTAACTGTAACTCTCTCTTATCTGGCTTCTTATCTGGCCTCCCTCAATTTCTGTTGCTAAAAGTCCAATATGTTCAAAATGCTGCAGCCAGTCTACTCACGCACTCAAATAAATACGACCACATTTCCTCGATTTTGAAAGATCTACATTGGTTGCCTATCAAGTCAAGGATTGAGTTCAAGATTTTGATCTTGACTTTTAAAGCGTATCACGAAATTGGACCCAAATATCTATCAGATTCTTTAATTAAATATACGCCTTGGAGAACACTCCGTTCCGCCAACAAGAACTTGTTAGTAAACCCTATGTATAATCTTGAGTCTTATGGAAAGCGTGCCTTTTCAATCATTGCTCCCTTACTCTGGAACAATTTACCAGATGAAATAAGAACTACAACATGCTTAAGTTCTTTTAAGAGAAGATTTAAGACCTTTTTTTTTAGCCGTTTTTCTAGACTATGATGTAATTTCTTCATGTGTTAGCAACCTTGTTGGGCGCTATTGGCTAATTATTAGAAATGGGGCAATAGAAATTTTGATTATTATTATTACTGGAATGTACTCTTTGTAAATGAATAGTGCTACGTAAGGAGTGTGTTCTCCTATTTCTATACCAAATTTCATAAACTGGTAAAAAAGCATGCACCCATGAAAACAGTTTCCCTCCCTCGTGCTCCCCTCTCTTCGCGCGCGCGCTTTCCCCTTTCCCTTCCCCTTTCTAGCGCCTGCCACGCAGGCTATGTTCCACGCGACTCGATTAGCTTTGCCGTATACGACGGTGGGTGGACACCAGTTAGTAGCGCATAAATAAAATGTTGTTGTTGTTGCTGCTGTTGAAGGAACTGTGTTGGAGGAAAGAGACTTGAAAATTAAAATAAGCGGCCGTTGAGCTTTCGAGGCAGAAGATGTTGGCCTAACCTACTTCGATTGGTATTCAAATATGGGCTCCCGATATGTTTTTTGCCTCTCCGCAGGAAGAATAGAAACTCCCACAATGTCTTGAGAAATACAAGATGATAACGATACTTTTACACTAACCTGACTCTCGAAAGAGATGGTCAAGTATACCAGTAATACGATTGTGAGCTCTTTGGACAAGTCCATCTCATCAAATTACGGTTCGGTACGACCACTCTTGTTCGACACTGAAAAAAAAAACGACTGAGGATTAAAATTGTTTTTCACATGAAGGCCAAATCAGAGATATTTAATTAGACTTTCAAAGAGAAGCAAAAGTTTGGACTTCGTAATGTCTCGTTTACTTTTTCACTGTTTAAACGTCGGTATCTCTTAAAGAGATATATATTGTTGAACTTTGCTCGTGAATTACTTCCTACAATTAACATTATTTTTTTCCAAATTGTCACACAATGGGGACATAAATTGGCAATTTTAAAGCGGTTTTCAACGAAGTGTTGAAGGCAGTTATGAGATTTTTTAGATCTTGCCGGATCGGTAAACCTTCGTGGTTGATCAGGGGTACCCAACGAGAATATAGTTCAAAACCACTTAAACTTAGCATTGTTAAACGTAGTAGTATTTCAACGGTAGATATAGGCGTATTCTTATCCCTTAAAAATTTTTCATCTGTTCGGATTTCCTAGCTGAAAGTCTAGTGATCCGAAAATTATAGGGATCAAAACTTACCTTTTCAAAAATTTCAGCCAGAAAAAAGGCTTCCGAAAATTCTAGGTGACCTTTTTAGGGTAAAATCCGTTAAAAATGGGCAATTATACCAAATTTCAGATGCTCGAAAATCCTAGGAGAGGCAGGCAAGCAAGAAATTTAAATTTTACAACAAATGTTCAGAAAATTCTAGATCTCAAATCGTCTTCCGAACAGATGTTTTCCAAAAATTGACGTTGGGTGCCCCTGATTGATTGGTTGGAAAAATCTGACGTCACGTTTTCAGCCAATCACAGGTTAAAGCAAGACCAATTGTGATTGGCTTGCGTGCATTTTCGCGCGCTTGGAGCTCGAACCAACTGCGTTCACTTGCTTCGCGAGGTGACTGGCTTATTCGCCACACCGCTGAAAAAGACGTCAATTTTGATCTCTTTAGCGCTTCTCTTCTTGTAGTTATATAAATGTACTTTTAAATTCAAAATATACCGATATATCATTGCATCCATAAAGTGTATATTTGTCCCAAATTGGCATTCTAGTCTTAGTGGTGCGAGTATAATAACTGTTGTCATCGATCCATTTTGATGGCCCAGTTTTAGTGCTGTAGATCAGCGCTGGATGATCCTGATCGCTTGTTGTAAGGTCATTGGCCGTTTTTACACTAGAGACGCATAATTCGTCTGGGACGAACTTGGGCAAACATTTTTTCTGCGTCTGTTAAATTCGTCTAGTATAAAGACGGCCACAAGACGCATTATGCGTCTGGACGAAGAATCTATTTTAGTGCGTCTTCGAAGACGCAATAAACTGGAAAGTTCGTCCAGACGCATAATGCGTCTAGTGCCCGTCTTTATACTGGACGAATTTAACAGACGCAGACAAAATGTTTGCCCAAGTTCGTCCAAGACGAATTATGCGTCTCATATAGTTCATCCCGTCTTTACACCAGACGGATAACATAAGAGACGCATGATTCGTCTGGACGGATTATGGGTCTCTAGTATAAAAACGGCCATTCCCGACATTTGTCGAGCGCACTCGGAATATTTCCGAGTCTAGCAATTCAATATTAATAAGGATCTCATCGCCAACAATTTCGGCCACAGTTTTTCCGCGTTATATTCATGAGAAATCACTTAGCATACTCGAACAAACGGGGAAATATGAAACTCGGCTTACCTTTGTTTTTTAAAGCCGAAGCTTGAACCAAAGATCGTGGTCTATGTTGACAACTTTTCTCACAATGAAAGCTTGTTAGTTACTTTAGCACATTTTTAATTAATTTTGTTTTGTTAATGCGCATTCGTCTTACAAACACTTCTGTTAATCTGAAACAAATGCAGTTTCTCTTTTTACCTAAATAGCCTGTTAAACATCCTCTGTTATTAAATCAGTACCTTGTCAAACTGTTTGCCATCTTAAAATAAATTGTGAAACTATTAATAACGAAAGCCGGATTTGAGCTTTGTTTGTGTTCGATTTCAAATTAGAATTCATAGTCCATTTACACAGGTTGACAGATGGTGTCATATACACTAGTTATTGCAACTCTTCCTCAAAACAAGGATAAAATATATAATTTTCTTGTTAAACTGATATGATACTTATGAAAGTTGATAAATTTATATCAACATAGTTTACGGCGGGCACGTGATTCGAGAATTCGAAAGAGCCCGTGATAGCGAGAAAAATTCAGATAAGCGAAACTAACAGAACTAAAACATTAAGACAGAGTTAACCTGGCATAGAGGGGACGAAACAGGACGAAACGTAACCCCGCCCGAAGACAGGACAAATTCTCAAAAGTAAGTCCCGGACTAATAAGCAGACAAAAAATATTTACCACTGGTCTGTCATCGACAGAAAATAGAGATTAGCCATGGACGTTCATATTAGACTCTTTATAGAGCTAAAGAAAAAAGAAATGAACCCATGTAACAGTCAATACAGTAATTTGAACTCAAACTGTGCTTCTTAGAGCCTAACTGAATACAAACTCGGAGTGTCGCGAGCATTGATCGGTATCTGTCTTTCTTCTTAGCTGACCCAATTCCTTGTTCCAGTACCTTGGTGAAAAACAGTCGGCCTGAAACCCGTCCTCGTATGATGTAAGGTTTCACACGGTTTTCCTTCGCGAATTCACATTAGAACGGAAAGCTCATTAGACGAGTAATGAGGCGAGCCAGCCCGGTTAGGCGGGCTGGCCCGGTAAAAGGGCTTAAGTGTTTATATGGACGATTCCAGCCTGGTTTACCGGGATGAATTTCAGGTTTTTGTTTACGTGCCTTGTAACCGTCAAAGTTCATTTTAGCTCTAGCAGGTACGGAATAGCATTTTAAAACAATGCATGCAAAACCCAAGCGTCATGACAATTTTTCATCCCGGTAAACCGGGTTGAAACGTTTATATGAGAATTTTTCAGCACGACTTGCCGAGATCTCGGCAAGCGAGCCAGCCTGCCTTCTCATATAAATGAACCGAGATTTTAACAAAGAAAACAGGCATTAGCCGAGATCACGGCAAGGCGGGCCAGCTGGGGCCCGTTTCTCGAAAGTCCCGAAACTTTACGGGCCATTTTCGGGTGTCGCAGTTCCTTTTGTATCTCAAGAACGGAGAGGATTTACGTCGTCAAACTTCACAGTCCTTTTTCTTTTTGTTCCCTTAAAAGCATTTCAAAAGATGGGCTTTCCAAAACAAGTGGTTGGCAGTTTCACAAATGGCTTTTCGGGCCCGAAAAGTTTTCGGGACTTCGAGAAACGGGCCCGAACTACTTGCAGAATAAGACATCACGTCTCATCACATTCGACGCACGTATAGAAAGTCTAAAAATAAAATAACAATGTTTAAGAATCTTGATCTTTCTCGAGTATCACATTCGACGCACTTATAGAAAGTGTAAAAATAAAATAACAATGTTTAAGAACCATGATTTTTTTTTCTCGAGTATCACATTCGACGCACGTATTTTATAGAAAGTGTAAAAATAAAATAACAATGTTTAAGAATCTTGAACATAGTTATTTTATTTTTACACTCTCTATACGTGCGTCGAATGTGATACTCGAGACGTGATGTCTTATTCTGCAAGTAGTTCTAGTTATTCAAACGCATTCCTAGCCTCGGCAATTACTATTTCTTTAAGAGGCCCCAGCCCGCCTAACCGGGTTGGCTCGCCTCATATAAACAGGCCCTTAGCGGGCCGTCTGGACCGGTTCTCGTCCATTCGTATGAATACGTTTGTTTTGGTTTCCATAACATAAGGCCTTGCTCGGTAAGAACAACGTTAATTAATAAATCGTTGTTGGCGGCTGCCTACGCACAGTGATGTTTTGGTAGAGCTATGGTAACCAAAATGTCAGGAGTAAAAACAATATATCTTCCCCTCCCTTCGGATAATGCATTTCGCGTGCTCTGATTGGTTCACTCAATCACGGTTATCAGCTCATATACCTTAGTTTGACCTTATATGGTAAATGATTGCGCTTAGCGTTGCTGAACTAAAAACGTTTACGCCAGAAAGCGAAATTTCTTTCGGTATAAAGCAAAAGAAAAACGTTTTTGTGGAAAGTTTGGATCACTTTCGAAGCTTAGAGATACGCGAAAAGGTAAGAAATGTTTTTGTGATGAGCCTGCGTCTGTCTGACCACGAGGTATTACACAACATCGCATCTTCATCAACTTTTTTCGATTTCACTAGGATTTTCTCGCTTTTTTCGCTCGTATTTCGTACTTCTAAACTTTTGGAGATTAAGGAATTTAATAAAACAATTATTCCATTCGCGCTTGTTGGATATGAGACTGGTTATAGCCAACGAGGCGCGTAGCGCCTCGCTGGCTATTTACCATCTCATATCCAACGCGCGCTCATGGAATAATTGTTAAATACCCGACAAGGCATCTACCGGAGCAAAGTCCTAATTATGCAAAATTGAGGTCCTCGTTTCACCGACTACCAATTTCAGTGGGCAATTTAGCATTTAGCGAAGCAAAGCGGATGTCCGGGCCAAATTGTCAGGAGCCGTCGGAGATAAGATCTGTCTCAGCGACAGATCGTAGTTCCGTCAATTAGGCAGGCAAGTTGGCAAGTATTTAGTGAACGCATTGCTAGAAACCGGAAAAATATCTGTCTCACTTGACAGAGCGATATCTGCTTTATTTTTCAGGACTTATTTCTGTACAAAGCCTTTGTTTCGTTTCGCCGAGTACCGTCTTCCGATGCAGACTTCTGGTGTATTAATATTTAACTTGCATTCACGTCGGCATAAACAGTTTTACTCATTCAAAGATTCAGTCTCAAGTTCATGGGTATATTCCTGAAATGAACTATACAAACAAACAATACATGTATACAAACAAGAAGAATAAAGATGGTGCCATCGGGACACCAGAATGTGTGCGCCTGCGCAGACTAAATGTTCGAACAAAGGGTACACTGAAATGTATCGGTTCCTCTGGACACTGTCTGTGGCTCAGTGGTGTACCATATGAGAAAGCTCCTTGCCCCACACTTCTCACTGAACTGAATGTCTCCGAAAAACGGACAGGCCCCAGCCCATATGTGACAGATGACGCCTGTCTTAATCCAATCAAATCTCTATCCTGGCCTTGTCGCGTTGTTCTTGTTCACGTTTGCGAGCACTATAACCTTTGAAAGTGCACCTAACCACTAAAGTTTTACTTAAGCAAAAGTTAAAAATCAAACATATATTTATCTTTACTTTTTAATGTGCCTCATAAGGTATGTAAGACAAAGATACTGGCAATCGTTTGTGCCACGGCCGAGGCAGTGAGAAATATGGGCCTATTCCTTCGATGACGTCATAAACTACTTTGCATAGTTAGACCGCAAAGTTTGCGCATGCGCATTTGCTTAAGAGATAAAATAACAAATGAAACTCTGCATTCTTCTGTTCTCAAAAGTTTATATGCAAGTTTCCAGGCAACAAGAGAAAGGACAACTGAAAAGAAATCAGCACCCTCCCCCCCCCCCTCCCCCTCTCCTCACCTTCCTCCCCAAGACAGGACCTTTCGTTCTAGTTACAATTTTTTTACTTCATGTTCCGAGATGTTATCTCAACAAGACTCTATTTAACGGCTTGTTTGGTTCGTTTGGTTCTCTGGATTGATCATCTGAGTACCTAACCCACCTCAAAGGATGTGCTGTTTCTTGCTTTGTTTACTTTAGTTTCCATTTCCCATGTCCTTTTTAATTGCTTTTTTCTTTTCCTTTTTATCATCTAAAATGATTGCGCTGTCGACAGAATATACCACAAACCCCGTAGCCTTGCGACTAATGGTTAAAAATCATTGTAATGCATAACACTCCACCGATAAACCACGCCATGTTGGAATGCCTTCGCGCAGCTTCTTTGACCAACTATATATTGACATCAAATAGAACGCTTTCTTACCTGAGAGAAATTTCATTAGAGTTTTTGAGTACCAACGCTGTGAGACATGCTGTTTATCGCAAGTAAAGTATTGTGTACATGGGCAACTGTCCAATCTTAAATTAAGCTTATCTTGCCTTCTCGGACAACTGACGATGAAGCACGAGAGCAAAACTAACGAGACAATAGGGGAAAACTCTGAAAGCTTATAAGCAGCGTCTTCAGATCCTCAAGACAGGAGTTGCTTTTATTGGCCAGTGATGGCTTATTTACGAAAACACCACTAAAACTGACTCAACTAATGGAAGAACAAACAATATAGAGTGCTCGAGTTCCTTCTGAGTCAATATACATAAAGAAAACTTAAATGCCATTTTAGTTCCGATTTCAGTTTTACCATCTTTACTAGTGCCTTCTTTGGGGCTGTTGTCCGACATTTCTTGCCACGAAAATCACGAAAACCAAGGTAGGAGGAATATTCGTAGCTTTTCCACGTTGTCTATACACGTAATCTCATGTTTTCGGAAAATGATCCTTCATGCCTACTTTCTTTTACCTTTAAATCGATCGAGAGTAATTTCCTAACTTTTAGTGCTAAGTGGTGCTAATGTTGACCTTCTATCGTAGCATATATGTAAACTTTACAATGTAACGCGTTTGAGGGTCTGGCAAACATTGGGTAAAGATTTTGAAGAAGTTTAAGCTTTTTCAGTCATTTTATGATCATGACTGCGTACCGGTGACTCAGTTGATTGAGAACCGGGCCGTCATGCGGGAGGTCGTGAGTTCAACTCCGGCTGGACCAACACTAAGGGTCTTTAAATAATTGAGGAGAAAATGATGCCTTTGTAATGACATCTGCAAACGGTTAGACTCGCCTATCTTCTCGGATAAGGGCGATAAACCGTTGGCCCCGTCTCACAACCCTTCAATGTTCATAAACCTGTGGGACACAAAAGAAGTCACGGCACACTATTCGTAGTGTGGGCATGTAATTCCCGGTGTTGTGGTGAGTCTCTTGTGCTGTATCATGGTCGGGAAGGTAAATGCTCTAGCTAAACCAAGCTACTCTAAAATCCGAGGGTAAATAAAGATATATGACATGATAGCATTGTAACTATAACTACCCTAGAGAGAAGTGTGGTGTTCAAAAAAACCTGACCAGTTGCAGACGTTTCGAAAGCCTTAAGGACGTTCGCGCGAAAATTTTCTAACATTGATTTTTTCCCTGCAAATTTCACCATTGAAAGATAATGAGTTAGTGATGTCAGAAATGTGAAAAAATGGGGGATCACAAACTTCGTTTTGAAGAGAACTTGCCCGGAGGAACACTCTAAATCTGAAAAAATCCGGCTTCTTTATCGAATAAGGCCACAGTGTCTGTAAGCCCAAAAATATTGCAATTACATCTTTGAAGTGAAATGTTCTCTACCAAACTTTGTTTAAGGGGACCCATCAAGTGAATTTAGTTAACTTTTGAGGTTCCGTAAAGAACAATTTCGCATTTAGCGACCAAAGTTTCATGCGCCTTGCAGCCGCAAGATGGCAGGATTCCCTGTCCCGAGGACAAAAATCTTGAAATTTTTTAAACTTCCCGCATTGATTTTTTGTTCATTTTTGGACGATGAGGAGATAATTGTAAATAAAATCTGTTTCTGAAAAGAAATTAGGGGTCACCGAACATCCAAGATCGTTGAATCCAAGCAAAGCTATAGCAATGGCCACCTGCCCTATCATTGACATTTTAGTACTTAGCGCGCGCGCTCGATGCATGAAATGGCATGTGAATTTGCGTGCGCTGTAAGGATGCGCAGTAGCAATGGGCGCGAACGTCCTTAAATCAAATCTGGAACCTATATTCATGAGCTCCCTATTAAATGCTTAAATTACCCACTTTAGGGCCGCTTAACCTTAGAAAATTTTATCCACTCTCGATAACTCGGTTCTTGAGTTCTCCAGCCCAAGTGACCCATTCGACTGGTTATGAATTAGCTTCAGCTACTTATAATTACTTCGCTCATATTTGGATAAGAAAGAAAAATTTCAGGAACCACAAATTGGTCCCTTTTAATGACACAATAGTCTTTTCTGATTGAATCTAAGTTATTAAGCTCTCGTCAAGAATTTTTTCAATGATATTAGGACTCTAGTTAACCGAATTTCCGAAGCAGGATTAGAATTCAATATAAGCGAACTCCTAGACGGTTGTTCTGTGCTACGATAACATGAGCTTATCAGTGGGCCGATTTATGTTGTCATTTATCTGACTGTATTTACCAAAACCCTCAATTTTCATTGTTAAGCTCGTAATCATATCTCACAACTAGTCATGCAACTCCCTCTTTTTGCGAGCACTATAACCTTTAAAAGTGCACCTAACCACTAAAGTTTTACTTAAGCAAACGTTAAAAATCAAACATATATTTATCTTTACTTTTTAATGTGCCTCATAAGGTATGTAAGACAAAGATGCTGGCAATCGTTTGTGGCACGGCTGAGGCAGTGAGAAATATGGGCCTATTCCTTCGATGACGTCATAAACTACTTTGCATAGTTAGACTGCAAAGTTTGCGCATGCGCATTTGCTTAAGAGATAAAGTAACAAATGAAACTCTGCCTTCTTCTGTTCTCAAAAGTTTATATGCAAGTTGCCAGGCACCAAGGAAAAGGACAACTGAAAAAAAATCAGCCCCCCCCCCCCCCCCCCCTCTCCTCACCTTCCTCCCCAAGACAGGACCTTTCGTTCTAGTTGCAATTTTTTTACTTCATGTTCCGAGATGTTATCTCAACAAAACTCTATTTACCGGCTTTTTTTGTTCGTTTGGTTCTCTGGATTGATCATCTGAGTACCTAACCCACCTCAAAGGATGTGCTGTTTCTTGCTTTGTTCACTTTAGTTTCCATTTCCCATGTCCTTTTTAACTGCTTTTTTCTTTTCATTTTTTCATCTATAATGATTGCGCTGTCGACAGAACATACCACAAATCCCGAAGCTTTGCATCTAATGGTTAAAAATCATTGTAATGCGTAACACTCCACCGATAAACCACGCCATGTTGGAATGCCTTCGCGCAGCTTCTTTGACCAACTATCTATTGACATCAAATAGAACGCTTTCTTACCTGAGAGAAATTTCATTAGAGTTTTTGAGTACCAACGCTGTGAGACATGCTGCATGTTTATCGCAAGTAAAGTATTGTGTACATGGGCAACTGTCCAATCTTCGATTAAGCTTATCTTGCCTTCTCGGACAACTGACGATGAAGCATGAGAGCAAAACTAACGAGACAATAGGGGAAAACTCTGAAAGCTTATAAGCAGCGTCTTCAGATCCTCAAGACAGGAGTTGTTTTTATTGGTCGGTGATGCCTTATTTACGAAAACACCACTAAAACTGACTTAACTAATGGAAGAACAAACAATATAGAGTGCTCGAGTTCCGTCTGAGTCAATATACATAAAGAAAACTTAAATGCCATTTTAGTTTCGATTTCAGTTTTACCTTCTTTACTAGTGCTTTCTTTGGGCTGTTGTCCGACATTTCTTGTCACGAAAATCACGAAAACCAAGGTAGGAGGAATATTCGTAGCTTTTTTATCACTTTTCCACGCTGTCTGTACACGTAATCTCATGTTTTCGGAAAATGATCCTTCATGCCTACTTTTTTTTACCTTTAAATCGATCGAGAGTAATTTCCTAACTTTTAGTGCTAAGTGGTGCTAATGTTGACCTTCTATCGTATCTCGTAGCATATATGTAAACTTTACAATGTGACGCTTTTGATTGTCTGGCAAACATTGGGTAAAGATTTTGAAGAAGTTTAAGCTTTTTCAGTCATTCATGATCATGACCGCGTACCGGTGACTCAGTTGATTGAGCACCGGGCCGTCATGCGGCAGGTCGTGAGTTCAACTCCGGCTGGACCAACACTAAGGGTCTTTAAATAATTGAGGAGAAAATGATGCCTTTGTAATGACATCTGCAAATGGTTAGACTCACCTATATTCTCGGATAAGGACGATAAACCGTTGGCCCCGTCTCACAACCCTTCAATGTTCATAAACCTGTGGGACGCAAAAGAACTCACGGCACACACCATGTAGTGTGGGCATGTAATTCCTGGTGTTGTGGTGTGTCTTCTGTGGTGTATCAGGGTCGGGAAGATAAATGCTCTAGCTACACCAAGCTACTCTAAAATCCGAGGGTAAATAAAGATATATGACATGATAGCATTGTAACTATATAACTACCCTAGAGAGAAGTGTGGTGTTCAATTGAACCTGACCAGTTGCAGACGTTTCGAAAGCCTTAAATCAAATCTGAAACCTATATTCATGAGTCATTTATCTGACTTTATTTACCAAAACTCTCAATTTTCATTGTTAAGCTGGTAATCATACCTCACAACTAGTCAACCCCCTATTTTTGAATCAATACACAACTCCTTTAGGGTAGCAACAACAAGACAGTAAATTGAGAAAATACACGAATTATTTTACCCTTATCAAATTTTAATTCCGACTAAAACCTGGCAGTTATTCCTCTTAATGTCTTGGACAGACACTGTCAGATAACTTTACATTTAGAAGTTAAGAAAGTAACGTAAAGCTGAACAGCAAATGTGGCAGTAAAACTGAAAACGTTTTATTTCGTAGTTGATGCATTACCGTATATTGTACTATATTCCTATTTAACTTCAAAAATGATTTCCTGATTCTTGGTCTTTCAAGGGCTAGATTGGCTGGTGCAAGTTAGTTTTGACTTGTGTGGATAATAATTCATCTAAATAAATAGTAGTTGAACAATAGCTCCTAGTATACGTACGCCAACTGGATGCAGTCCACTTAGCAAAAAATTCCTGTTTGATCTAATCTAAATTCCAGATGTCAAACAAATCCTTTTTTCTTCTCGTTCTTGCTTGAGTGACAATCCAGGAGCTACGGTAACCGTACGAATGGATCAAAAAAACTTTTTTATTCGAATATTACGTAAAATCGAAAACAGCGTTCCAAGAAGTCCAGCGGATTCTGTACCGAAATTACGGAAGCCCGACACAAAAATTCTCACGATTCGATATCGCAGATTTTTTATCTTTGTTAGTTGAATGTTTCTAATTTAAATTTTCTTTATTGGATGTTCCTCATTGACCTCTCGGGTCGCGTTAAGTGTTTACTTTTCTTGCCACAAGTGCTGTCTGGTAATCCTTGAGTACTCTCTCCTTGCAAATCAAACACTTACCCTGATACTCAGAGACGAACGTGTGATTTTTGTCTGGCTATTTTCTTTGGAAAATTTCTCATACTCCGCGGTTTGGGAATGCGTGGATAAGTGTACCGGAAAAACGTTTTTGCGTAGGTGACCTAGCAACTACTAGTGCACGAAAGCTGGACGGCGTGCGGTCTTCCTCCATTGAACCGTACGTTCTATTGGTTGTTTGCTCGTTACGTCATCGCTGCAATTTTTAATGACGCAAACAGTAAGTGTCGCTATCCAGCATTTATACATTTCACCATTATTAAAGAGCTTTAGGAAAGACAAAGGCGACGGCAACGAGAACGTCACTTTTGTTCATCTCTTTGCCGTCGTCAGCAAAACAACGACTTGAAATATCTAACTTTGAGGTTTTATGAAGAACTTCAGCACTTAAGGATAAATTTTTAATTTTCTCCCCTAAACTAAGCGCCGCTCATAACAATTTCATTCCTGGGGAATCCGTTTAATAAACACAGGATCGACCTGATATAACCGTCATCTCTTCTGAAAAATCAACCTGAAAATCGAATTTAACGAGAGCATTATACAATCGCAATTGAAATGTGGCCTGCTTTCAAAATAACAACACAGTAAATTTTAAAAAGACAATAGAGAGATTTAGCATGGCTGAAATTTGCGTCTTGCCAAAAATCAAAGTGCCCTATTTGATTTTACGAAATTTCTTACCTGTTATCCACAGGTATGAAGAAACGTCTCCAGAGAGAATTCTTATACTTTCATGACAAGAAGGCCGGAACCGCCGCGGCGGCTTACCTTTTGTCGCTTCATGTAAAAGCGAGCTAAATCTCCCTAATGTAGGAAGACTGGGAACGTGCGCGCTACGGAATGAGAATGCAGAATTTTTTTCCTTCAGAATTAAGCACCAGTTTACGATCGTTTGTATGACCGGGTCAAAAATGTTTCAACAAAAGCGATACAAAAGTCTGACAATGCTGAATTTGAACTAAGTTACGTGGAAACGAAGTGAAAGCCGCCAATGACCTTTTTTACTTAACAAGTCGATTAGAAAGTTGGAAAACAAACAATATGTCTCGTCGTTAAAGAAACGAATTATACCTAGAAAAACTTTTATTGTTCTTTCCGTGGGCCTTTGACTGTTTGATTCGGCTGGCATGAACTAGATACTAGATTCTAGTATCTCACATTTTCAGAAAGTAGTAGATTCCCCGGCTGCACTGCATAAAGTAAGAGGACCACAGATTCAACAGATTTGACCGTCGATTTTTCAAGGCAAGGTAAGTTAAATCGTTTGAACTCGAAGGCGATCATTGTCGAACAATTGAAGTGTTTGTCCGGTTAGTATTTTTTCTAGCTAAATGTTGTAAAAAGTCGCTTCTTTTTTATATTGAGGTGTTGATGTGTTATAACCTTTTTTCCGATTATTTTGCGATTTTTTTCTTATAACTTTGCTGAAAAGGAATTAGTTAATTGAAACTGGAAACTACTTGGACTTGTTGTCCAAGATTTGTTGGCAAGGATGCTGGACGCGCTCCTACACGTAACAAAAACGTTGTACAATGCATTTTCTGAACGACGTGGTTTCCGACAATACGTTCCGACATAAATAAGGTGCTTGTTTTGGCGGCATGGCTTAGGAGCTGCCATGAAAAACAAAGCACACAGCGAAATAATCGTGCCTCGTGCGCAGCGTGTATTTCGTAAAAGAATATTTAAAAATCACAGTTTTGTGGAAAAACAAATTACAGTCTCGACGGTCCCATTCCAGTGTCTTTTTAATAACTCAAAGCCGTTCCAGGTTCTTGCCAGTAAAGCCGGTAATGGTATACTTCGCCCACACTGTTAGCGCGACCGCCAATTGTAACGATATCGCGAGGTTGATTTAAAGTTACAGTTTAGTTGGCTGTGCTTTCTTCGTTGCTTTTATATCTCAGGGGTTGTTGTACT
>NC_090876.1:48059395-48061895 GCF_036669935.1 Montipora foliosa
TTAGGTTCGGAGGCCCATTGTACGTGGTCAGATGCTCAAAACGAATCGTAATACATTGGTCGTCCATTGGAGACCCAGGTCCCAGGACATATTTGTGACTGTTTTGAGACATGTGGCTCCGTGTGCGATTGCGTTTTAGGATTTTGTCTGTTTTAGAGTCCTCTTTTCTCCGGTAGCTCCTCAGCTGTTCTTCCTTTCTCTTCAAAACCGATAGTTGCTTCCATTGCATAAAGTTTTTTTTTTGCATATTGCAATCTTCTTGGGACCTCGACTCTAACTTAATTCACACTTTATAATAATGATAATCAGAACTTATATTATTTTTCGTTTTAGTTTGCTTTCACGCAGGCAAGCTTATGAAGTCCGGAGATTCCTGGGCCCGAACTTTGGCTTCTGGAAAATGTTACGATTGCACCTGCAAAGGTTCCATTGTCGACTGTTCTTTGGTGGGGTGTCCGGGCTGCCCTCATGGAATCCTAAAAGAACACGTGCCTGGAAAATGCTGTCCCCAGTGCAGACCTGGTGAGTGCACACCTTCGCGCTCCTTTGCAAATATAGAACTTTTAAAAAAATAGCCGTAAATTTCGTTACAATTAAATAAATCTTAATAGTAGCGAGGAATAACCCGGCATAGTGTTTAGAGTAGCAAGGCCAGTACCAGCTCAGTAAAAGCAAAATAAAGGGAAATGCTCAGAGAAAGTAGGGAGTGCAGAATTGCTTGATTAACTAATTAACTAGGAGCAAATCAATAAATCACGCCGGTTGTATAAAAGTTATATTGGCCAAAAGTGACAGAAATAATTAGATAGGTCAAACTAAAATGATTAAGATCTCTGTGGCGGTTTTTCATTTTGTCTTTCCTATCGTAATTGATGAATATAAATAAATAATTTAAGTAATTTTTGCGTCTTTTTATGCAAGACTCAGGTGTCACGATCGTTTGGGTGAGTGTAGTCCTGACTGAAGGAGTGTTTGGGATGACAACCTGAGCAGAAATCATCTTCAGATTCAAGTGATTTGTGTAACTTCAGTAGACGGTATAAATACTCTAGTGATTGATGTGATTGGTCAACTGTCTGTTAAACCTAGATGTCATTGGCAGAGATTTGATTTTCTGATTTGTTTTAATTCATTTACCACAGAATAACATGCATCAATTACAAATTATGCCTAAATAAAAAAATAATAAAATTAAAGAGAATGTTATACAACTAATGTAAAGTGTGACGAGGAAGCCCAAAAGGAAACCGTACGGGTTTATAATAGTAATGTTTGGGCTTCCCCTATACTCACAGAAAACTACATAGAGCGATTAGCTTTACATAAAAAGTACGTAATTATTAATACCGGAGAAGAGAAAAATATCAAGAAGATTTCTTGTGTAAATTTAATTGCGGAGAAACAAAAACTATGGCAAGAATGATCAGGATTCGAGGTGGGCTAGAAGTAGAAAATGGATTCAATCTACATTGGATATCAAAAAAATGTTTTAACTTGGATTTGAAGATACAGAAACTACACGAGTTGCGAATTCCAGTATTCAAAGAATTTTAAACTCTATAGGTCCTTGACAAAGAATAGAAAATTTTTAAAAATAAGTTCTATAGGTTCAAGTGGAAGATAATACGAATTTACTGGTGAATTTGTCGAACAACAGGAAAGTAATTGTCAAAGATAGGATGGAGTAAACTATTTTCATAGCAAAACATATAAGATACTACTTGCAATGAAAATATTTGGTCAACCTTCAACTATTGAAGTTAAGCTTGGGTCAGTATGAGTGTTAAATGCATCTTTGTTAACTACGATTCTCAATACGTTTCTGGAGAGTAACTAATCGTTTAAGGTTAGTTTGGTAAGTGGAACCGCACATAGCTATGCAATAAAAAAGGTATGTATGGACTAGAGAATAATACAAAGTGTGTAATGAGAGTTTAGTAAGGAAAATCTTGCTTTCAATGATATAATATACCGACAGCCTTGGAAATTTTGAGTGCAACATGGGAAATGTGTGGTTTCCACGTAAGAAGTTCATCTAAAACAATCCCAAGGAAAACAACCTCATTTGCTTGTTCTATGGAACAAGTAGGCCGGATAAGACCAGTGAAGACTGTAGGTGTATTGCGCGGAAAATAAGTCGATCAGTTATTGCTGACGACAACGTACGTCGGTCAGTATGTTGTCTGTTCATGAAGTCGATCACCGCCGTTCGTAGGATACAGGAAGTTGTAAGCGTCGGTTCACGTAATTATGATTGTGCTTAGTGTATGAATCGTTCTCTTGGGGCTAAAAAAAGACAAAATTTGTTTTAAGTCAAAGAAAATCAGAATCATGCCAAGTTAGACTAACAAAGGGTGTGTTGAGAACGTGTTATATATGCTTGTGTGATAACAACGTCCGGAAGCTTGAGTGTATTATCTTTCGGGCGTGGGTATACAGCACCGGGAATTCGACTTAATTTCTCGTGGGGCTCTGGAATTCAACAATTTTATTCGTCCTA
>NC_090876.1:48066895-48079395 GCF_036669935.1 Montipora foliosa
GCTAGCCTCCATTAAGCGGCCACTAACTGTTAATGCGTTAATTACCCCGAGGGTGGCCGCTTAATAGAGGTTTCACCGTAATAGGTACAAATCGTGGCAAATCCAGAAAGTCCACTTCTCAAGTCCTTCTCCTCCAGCGTTGTAAAAAATCCCTCTTTTTTTCCCCGAAAGCACAAAGATACGTCATAAAGAGGTCACGATAGTAGCACAGAAAGTCCACCAATCACGGACATCATTAGGCCCTTCTGTGACGTCTCGATTGTGTTTTGCCAACGGGTGACAAAAATGGACTTCAGTACGACTGCGCAAATTTCGTCGACATCTCTCTGATCTCTCTCCAGAGATCGTTATGTTTTTTTGTACTGAGTGAAAGAATCGAGGTCTCTCGATAAGACAACTGAATGACGTGACTAGCGTTTATGAAAACCGGGCCATTCATGTGATCGGTTCTCTTCATTCACCTGCTGCTCCCAACTGTGAGGCTTCATAGCTCAGTTTGTAGAGTATTGCACCGGTATCCCAGAGGTCATAGTTTCGATTCCTGTTAAAGCCACCTGAATTCTTCAGGTGCTTATAAAATTGTTCAGATAAGAGCAAGGATCACTTCTGATTTTCTTCATTCAGTTAACATTTTCGTTGTTGTTGTTGTTTTTCGGAATAAACGTAGGCGCTAACCGGACGTGAATAAAAAGTACGACTCCTGAGCACTATGGGTATCCATCCCCGCCAAAAATTCAAACTTACTTTTCTTAAACCCAAACCTTGGGTGGACTTTCATATTGACCGGACCAAAATGGCGGAAGAAAAAAGAGCCAGTGTTATTCTGATTATGCCTTGTTGATTAGGTATTGTTATGTTCGCTTTGTTCTTTTGTTTATTCGATTTGTCTATTCAAACATTCAATTGGTCAATTCAAAACATTGAGTTGGTCAATTCAAACATTCAATTCGGCAATTCAGACTTTCAGTTCGGCAATTCAAATATTCAATTCGGCAACTGAAACATTCATTTCGTCATTTAAACATTCAATTCGGCAATTCAAACATTCAATTCGTCAATCAAACATTCAATTCTGAATTGATTGTTTGATTCATGTTGACGAATTGAATGTTTGAATTTATAATTGCGAGTTTAAATTGCAAGATAGAATGCTTGAATTGAAGGTTTGCATTTAAGAATAAAAACTTTGGATTTTGGCGGGGATGGATATCCATAGAGTACTAAGTATGTTATTCTTTTCACAGGCGGTCGTCATGTAAATTTTTTGCCAAGTTCCTTGGACGTCATAATCAAATAGCATGAGAAGAAAGGGAATGTGAACAATAAATAGTTAAGCTGTAGCTTTGACCACACTGCATTCGTTGAATAAATTTGGGATTAAAAAAATGAGTGCTTCAGTAATTTTTTTAAAGTACGATATGGTTTTTTTCCATTTCTGAACTCTTATTAGAGACTTTAAGATCTACGAAGCGGTCGTTAAGGAAAACGCTACAAAACAATGATATCGATTGGTTAAAAGAGCACAAATAAACGCGGCGCTGCACGTGCGGCACGGACCTTTGCTGATATTTTTGCGGTACTCTTCACATTAACGTCGAGAAATCACCAAATTTGAGGTTTTGCCGACAACGCGAGCTTACAAAAGTGAATCTTTCATTCTCTATTGACCGAATGCAAAAATGACCGACAGCAAATTATTCTTTTGTCTTTGTGTTAATTAGCCTAACTAGCCTCGTTCACACGCGTAAAATTGGAAAGAATTTGGGCTGTAAAACGAGGCTAGTTAGGCTAATTAACACAAAGACAAAAGAATAATTTGTTGGCGGCTATTTTTGCATTTGGTCAATTTTTACTCTGAAACCCTTCGCCCACATTTAGGGCCGTTTATACGAGAGAAAATAAGCCGCGGCTAACTCTGGCCGCGGCTTACGTAAGCCGCGAACACCCCGTATAAATGGTACAAAATCTACGTTCACGGCTTTCTCAAGCCGCGGCTTATCCTGGTCGGGGAGTTTATACTCGTATAAATAGTTCCTTTCGCGGCTTACGCAAGCCGCGGCCAGAGTTAGCCGCGGCTTATTTTCTCTCGTATAAACGGCCCTGAACCAGATGGAATAATCACGCAAGACTTACGATGTTGCAAAGTTATATTTTGAGGAAACGTTTTCGAAGATGTCGCCGTCGTAGATCTTTAAAAGGGAGCTTACGCAAGGGCGACGACGACGCCAACGAGAACGTTTTCTTAAAATATTATTTCCCGTCGTTGTAATAACTACGTTATGACTCCAATTCGTTCGGAACGGAAAGTGTGTATCATCATTGCAGGAATAAAACTAGCATGAACGGTGTGGTTGTTTGGGGAGGGAATTTTAAAATGTTTCGTTAATATGTTCTCGCGTCCTGTACACAACCTGAAATTTGGTCAATTCGCGTCGTTAGGGAGTTTAAGATCTACGACGGCGACGTTCGACGAAAACGTCACCTCAAAAGATAACTTGGCTCTGTCATAAATGTCTTTCGCGATCATTCAGTCTTGTTCACGTCCCACAAGATGCGCGAAGTATCCTAAAAATAAATTGGTATCGGCGGTATCAGATTTAAAATAGAGAATGAAAGATTCTCTGTTGATGCTTACGTTGTCGTCAAAACCTCAAATTTGGTGATTTCACGTCGTCGTTGTACAGAGGACCGCTAAAATACTTGGAAATGACTTCCCGTTAAAGTTTATTGCCAAGTCAATAGTTTAATTGAATGCTAACTGTTGTAAATAGAGACTAAAGCTACTTCCACTTCAGGGGCACCCAACGAGAATATAGTTCAAAACCACTTAAACATAGCATCGTTTAACCTATTTTAGTACTTAAACTGTAGATATAGGCATATTTTTATCTGAAAGTCTAGTGGTCCGAAAATTTTAGGGATCAAAACTTACGTTTTCGAAAATTTTAGCCAGAAAAAAGGCTCCCGAAAGTTCTAGGTGACCTTTTTGAGGTTAAAGTCCGTTTAAAATGGGCAATTATACCATTTTTTAGATGTTCGAAAATCCTAGGACAGGCAGGCAAGCAATAAATTTTACAACAAATGTTCCGAAAATTCTAGATCTCAAATCGTCTTCCGAACAGATATTTTCCGCAAATTGACGTTGGGTGCCCCTGCCACTTCCACAAAAATTAAAGTAGAATTCCATTGTAGTTCTCGATTTAACTCCAGAAGTTCAAGGAGGATAGCTACTGACCATGGCCACAAACCAAAACACGCTGAAGCAGTCAGAAGAACGAGTGAAACAATTTAAGAAAACAACGACTTCAAAGAGCATAACGATCTGCTAAGAAACGCAAAAGAAAAATGCAAACAAAGCCTATGAAAAGCCAGCTATCTCACTGATACAGGGCAAAATGTAACAGGCGTTCAAATACAAAATGAAAAAAACGTTATTTTCGAGACCAACTATTTTCTTGGAAGAAAACGTATCACACAGCAGTATATAGATTCAAATGTAAAGCCTCATAGGGCAAAAACCATTGCTAAATGAATTCTACAGGAACCGCCTAAAAGAGGCGTCCATTCAAATATGTACTCAAGATCGAGAGCAAAACTATAACAAAGGCAACATAAACTAGACCACGTACAAGGGAGTCGTGCACACATACATGTACAGTAAATCGTTGATAAAACGTACTTTAAATTCGTCGTGAATGATGGAGAGGGTATAGCCTAGACTTTCGAAAAGTCCTTCGTCTAGATACGCGCGGAACGAAGGACTTTTCATACTTGATTGGCGCCAATTTAGCGACCCAAAAACGGGTCGCTGAGCTAGGCCAATCAGAGTAGTCCTCGTGGACCCCAGGGGATAGAGTTGTCAATCAAAATTTGCCACAAGCAGTGAAGCGTGATTTTCAAACATGCTAGATATTCCGATTGCGCGACCATCACAGGAAAATAATTCAAGAATATCTTTCTTGCATAGATCTGTTTGTCTTCTCCAACCGGAGCTGGGAAAGTCTGACCTTTGAACTAGTCCCGTAGGCTTTTGGTCGTTTACTTGGGGCGGGTGGCATGCTATCGCCTTCGTAATTCTTCCACTGATTACACTCACGAAAGATTTGGTCTCTAGCCGGTCGCTATGTAGGAGACAACACATTTAAAATCTTAAGTATAAACTGGTGTTTGGAAGTCCCGAGGCGATTCTCAACGACTATCGACACATTTTTCGTCCAATGGAACAAAAAAGTTTAAAATGCATGCGTATTCATCGACGAGAGTCATAGCATCGCTAAATGGTAAGATGTATCTTTTAATTTCGGTCTAGTACGTCTCCTACACCTGAAGCTTACCTGATCTTTCATGAGTGAAATCAATTGACTTTCTTGCCGATTCGAAGCTTTCCCTTACTTGCTAATCTTTCGAATTAGTCTTTCGTTTCTCTCAGCACAAATCACGGCACAAGTGTTGGTCCAAAAAATACCACTGGAGATCTCCTTTCCAAGCGGCGACTCGAGATTGAAATAAGCTTTCGTTTTATTTCATCTTTGTTTCTGATACCTTTAGCACAAAGTCAACAAATTTCCTCTTTCGATTTCGTAGAAACAAACATGTTCGACTGTTTCGTCGGATTGCGCCATTAAGTTCAGGGCTTGCGAATGACGTCATCCCCTTTTTGGCGCGAGACGCAAATGAAAACCTTGCAAGCGAGACAAGTCGACCTCTCGCGACTTCGTCGCTCGCTCATCCACTTCGCGTACGAAAAATCACGATTCGCTCGCCGAAACATTTTCTCCTGGGATTATCGTGAGGTCGACTTGTGGCAAGTCTAGGTATAGCCGTACAGAAGCCCTTAACTCGGAAACACGTGATCTGTCAAAGTAAAAGAATGTTCCGCCCACATCATGATTTAAAGACTCTTGGGATGAAGTCGACAAGCGCTATTAATACCGCGTAGTTGATTCCTTCAAAAACAAAGCACCCATTAAAAATCCCGGAGCAAAGGAGACAGGTAGGTTTTTAGTATAGGGTAGTATTATGGTTTGTTGCACACTTTTTGTTTAGTGGTCATGAAAAAAACCCAACAAACAATTCTCAGACCAATTCTTTATCCAATTAAAGGAAATAGCTCCTGGCCTGGCGACTTCATTACTATAAGCGACTTTCAGAACGAGTCAGAATACCATAGATGTTATTATTATTATGATGCAAATAAATGGCGGAGTATTCAGCAGATAAGCTCAAATTTTTTTCCATTTTATACTTTTCTGTCTGCTCTTTTGATGGAACAAATTATCCTTATAGTTTTTAGCCTTTAAAAGTCTATATTTGTGAAAGAGCAATCGGTTTTTTTTATCAGATTGGGATGACTTGGCCTTAGTGATTAAGCAAATTAAAACCCACAACAGGATACTATAAATAATCATACCAGTGTTCACGATCTCCGACTTTCGCAGTAAGAGTTTGACAAAGTGTATTACATTTCTTTGCCCTCTCTGTTGCGGGAGTTCTTTGAAAAGGAAGCTATGCTACTATTTCGGTTCTGTCAAAGTGCAGGAATGTTCCACCGTTAATGCAATTAATTCAATGGGTGTCAGTAAAGAGGTGACTAGGTTGTGTCGACAACTTGATCGATTTCCAATGTACAAAGAGCGGAGGAAAGGAAAAAAACCGTGATTCTTTTTTTGCAACAATTGACAAACGGTTGTTGACAGTTTTATTCTACAAAGACTAGCCTGCGAGCAGGCTCCCGGTGGTTCTAGGTACATGAAGAGCATGCTCGATTGCTTGGATGCGCAGGCTAAACAAAGGCGAAAAGATGTTGTCAGATGCGGTTTCACAGTCAGTGGCCACGTCTTCCTATTTATCTAGGAGGTATGGGGTGTAAAAACCCGGGTCGAAAAAATGTACCGCACACACATACATGTACAGTAAATAGTTCATAAAACGTACTTTAAATTCGTCGTGAATGATGGAAAGGGTATAGCAGTACAAAAGCCCTTAACGCGGAAACACGTGATCTGTCAAAGTAAAAGAATGTTCCGCCCACATCAATCCATGATTTAAAGACTCTTGGGACGAAGTCGACAAGCGCTATTAATACCGCGTAGTTGATTCCTTCAAAAACAAAGCACCCATTAAAAATCCCGGAGCAAAGGAGATAGGAAAGTTTTTAGTAAAGGGTAGTATTATGGTTTATTGCACACTTTTTGTTTAGTGGTTATAAAAAAAATTCCAACAAACAATTCTCAGTCCAATTCTTTATCCAATTAAAGGGAATGAATGAATCACCTCTCCTGGCTCCGCGCGCATCTGTAAAATAATAGAAAAAACAAATTCAGCTTTAAAACATGACTCTATTTGATGAAAAACTTGAATCTTCTTTCCGACTTCATTACTATTAGCGACTTTCACAACGAGTCAGAATACAATAGATATTATTATGCAAATAAGTGGCGGAGTATTCAGCAGATAAGCTCTTTTTTTTTTTCTATTTTATACTTTTCTGTCTGCTCTTTTGGTGGAACAAATTTTATCCTCACTGTTTTTAGTCTTTAAAAATCTATATTTGTGAAACAGCGATAGCTGTTGTTAGATTAGGACGACGTGGCCTCTAACTGTGAAACCGCAGCTGACAACAAAGGCCCTTCATGTACCTCCAACCACCGAGAGCCTGTTCGCAAGCTATAGTCTTCGTTGAATAAAAGGGCCAATTATTATCGAGAATTGTTGGAAAATACGAAACAGGATTTGTTTTCCTTTCTTTTACCCGTTTTATGTTGGAAATCGATATCACGATTGTTCACACACCGTAGTGACCCTTCACTGACACCCATTAAATTAATGGTCCGTGTACGTGTTGGAATTTGTTACCGCAATGGCTTGGGATTCATGCCACAAAAGTAACTTTGAATCTTAGCATATTTTAGCAATGAAAAGAAAAACGAAAAGTCAAATGAACGGTTTTGGTTTTTCAATTTCTCGGAATAATTGCTTTCGTTTTCGGTTTTATACAACACTTCCTTGAAAATCGTGTCATGCATGATCACTGTATAACAAGAGGCTTTTAAGTAGCCTATACTCATGCGCTGCCAGGTTATTTGTATTTTTGTTGACGGTTTAATAATAATAATAATAATAATAATAATAATAAATTTTAATTTTATTTCAAATTATCAGTAAAAATACACACACTGAAAAAACCAAATAAAGAACTCTAAAACAAGTATTAGGCTTATAGAGATACAAATACTAATACTAATTCTAATAAATGCAATAATAGTTATTTTTAAAAAAAATTCTCGTTTCCTATGAACATATGTATTAATAAAAAAAAAATAATAAAATAAATTTAAACAACTCTTAGTATTATAGATTTGATAAAATAAAGGAAAGAAAAATTATAAATCAATATTAAAGAATGTTAAGACGCTCTTTGCCATAAACTCAGTGTCAGAGGATAACGCTATTTACAGAAGAACAAAAACTATCTACATGCGACCGAGACTTCTAGTTCTAGATCAGTCTCCTGTATATTTGGGATAGTTCTCCTCCTAGAACGCGAGCCTCGCAGGCAAACCAATGCAGACCTCAAAATGGCAAATGAGACTCGAGTCCTAATCCATGCGATAGTGGAAGCGTAACTCTCCTGTTTCTTCACTGCCGATGGCTCAGCAAGACGGCTATGGTAACGTTGACATTCGTTAGACATGCCTCCAGAAGTGGTAAAAACCAATGGTGTAAACGTGCCCCGTTCTACCTCAAGAACTCTAGACGAGTAAAGGCGCTTTTTATGATTCTCGTGAAACTTGTAAATCTGCTCAGGGGTGAGATTCTTGTACGAGTCTGCGTTAGGGTGGCATACCCTAACATCAAAGAACACAGACTGTTCTCTCGCTCAGAAGCCCCGCGCACGGATATCCAGCCGCGCGTCAGAGGCCTTGTTGGCTCCCCTCGGCAGCACTTCCCCCGTAACTTCTTGGAGAACCAAGAATAATAATAATAACTTTATTGTACACCACAAAAAAGGTATATAGGTGGTACAAGAATCTATTTGAGAGAAGTTGCTCTTTATCGCCTGAGTTATTGACCTATACTTTTCATCTTTATTTGAAAGAGTGTTTTTTGGATGGGTCCATAGACCTGTACTTTTCAAAACAATTTGAAGGAAGTTCTTATTTTTTTCTCTGGGTCCATTGGGCTGATAAATTTCTCTCCTCTTTCTTCCAGTTTGCTGCAATTTCTGAAGTAGATTTATGCTTTCTTATTGTTTGTTTCCTTTCTAGATTTGATAATTCACATAAACATCTAAGAAATACAACCTCACAGTTTGTTTCAAAACAATTAAATTTACTTTGAATAATAGAGCAAAAGCGATCAATAACAGAATCTACATTTGAAACTACTTTTGTTACATTTTTTGGTTCAGAACCATTGTATACAAAAACGTGGTAACTCACCTTTTGCTTTGCATACCACTGGAAAACACAACAGGGGCACCCAGCGAGAATATAGTTCAAAACCACTTAAACATAGCATTGTTAAACGTATTTTGGTGTTTAAACGGTAGATATAGGCATATTTTTACCCCCTAAATTGTTTTTATCTGTTCGGATTTCCTAGCTGAAAGTCTAGTGATCCGAAAATTATAGGGATCAAAACATACCATTTCGAAAATTTCAGCCAGAAAAGGGCTCCCGAAAATTCTAGGTGACCTTTTAAGGGTAAAAATCCGTTAAAAATGGGCAATAATTACATTTTTTAGATGTTCGAAAATCCTAGGACAGGCAGGCAAGCAAGAAATTTTAGAACAAATGTTCCGAAAATTCTAGATCTCAAATCGTCTTCCGAACAGATATTTTCCGAAAATTGACGTTGGGTGCCCCTGACACAACTAATGCGGTAGCGAGAAATTCACATCAAAAAGCTTGTGCTGCTTTCCTATATGATCCAAAATGGCAGTTATAAGTTGTTGTTTACTGGGACCACATTACAAGATAAATTTCCCTGACATCTTGCTCTATGAATAACTTTTACATGGCCAGCGGCCTACGTCTAATTTCTTTAGAAAATCAGAAATATAAACATATTTTGCTGGAGTAACATTTTTGATAAATTGCTCTACCATTCTCAATGATACTATCAACTGTTTGAGAGGTGCAATAGTTATGAGACTTTTGAGGTGGAAAAACAAATAGAATAAAATGGCACAGCAGAACATTCTTTGCAAGAACAAAGATAAACATCATTTAAGTGCTCCTAGGCTCTAAAATGTTGGTTTCGAACATATAATGAATGAACAATGCTTCCATTGTTGCTTTACATTTTAATAATGTTAACACATTTTAATCTCATAAGGAACAGATGTTTGTGCACATATATTCTGAAAATGTTGTATCAAATTCATTAATGAATCTATTTGAATTGAAGTACATGTTGCAAATAGGTCCCATACCTAACAAATCTCTGCCATGAGAGTAAAATATTTTACACCTCCCATTAGGCAGACAGTATATTGCTACTGTGTAAAGTTCAAGTGTTAAAATATATGCATGAGAATTATCCATGAGCAAAGAATCAAAGGCAGCTAACATTGATATAACATAAGGAAAGTCTGAAATTATAGGAAGTGCACTATTTAGCAAACCACTATAACTATCACTGTATGTCAACTGATAATTAATGTAGCTTAAGTTAACCATAACAGGCAAATCTGTCAAAAATAGGAATCCCTGTTTGCATGATTGTGACAAAGCTGAATACATATTATTCCCAATGTTTATAATTTGAACCAAGTCAGCTGAAGAGGTTATTGGATTCCTGAAATTTTAAACAAGTGCCGACAGAGACATTGCCACACGTTGTGTGCCTGCATTTGCCGTACCAAATACTTCAACATTACCTTGACTGTATGGTGCGGCAATAGTTTTAGTTGGATCAACAATTCCTGGTCCTGGGTTGTTTGTACGTCATTTGCCAGTCGAATTAACTCACGAATGTAAAAGCGATACAAACAGATCTTTATAAAGCCACAGATGATTAATTTGTTACATTTCATAAATGTGAACCAGACTTTTCAATACTGGCAAAAAAATGGCCTCTAAGTAAAACAAAAGTAAGACAGAAAACCAGAATTTCCCCCTGAAGCATCCTCTAAATTCCTTTAATGTCAACAACTTACCTTTGGCTCCACAATCAAAAAAGATTTATTTTAACAGCTTTATCCGTACGACCCGGGCCGTACGACCGCGACTACGATCACAAAGTTTGAACAGTCAAGATGCGATGATTCGGGCGCGACCATGCACATCCAAGAGAAAATGACACATCTTAAGGGCTAGACTTTCAAAAGTCCTTCGTCTCGTGTAGATTCGCGACCGAAAAATCACGCTTCGCTCGCCAAAACATTTTCTCCCGGGATTGTCGTGACAGGGATGGTTGATTTCTTCAAACACGCACTGTTTATTTTGTCATGCAAAATGGACTGATATTCCAAGCATACATACATTTTAAGACTCTAATACTTCTTTTCAAGTCTTTCTATTAATTTTTCTGACTCAACAATACATTTTTAGCAGCTATTAATTGTTTTGAATAATCCCCTATCCCCCGCCCCACGTAAAGTTACAGTCATGTATGTAAATATATGCAAGCATAAATTTACATGCACTAATGTAACACGGAAAACAAGAAACGGAGGGCATTTTATACCTCATGCGCTTACTGCGCATGAGTAACAATATCTCTGCAATGTTAACTCAGTTGTATGTATAGTGGTTAAGCAAAGTAAAACCCACAATAGGATTTTGACTTCTTACACACTGCGTGGCTTTAAGAGTTTCTATACAGAGGGCCGTTTTAAATGTAACTTACGCAAGGCGTTTGTTAGCCTCCTTCGCAGCCGTTTTTAGGCTCGGACGACGGCTGCGAAGGAGGCTAGGCGTTTGTAAGACCTCTTCGATTACACAGATACACATGGCATTTGTAAGAGTCTCGGGTTGCATAAGGCGCTTTTAAGAGTGTCACGTTACACGCACATTTATGGCACGAGGCGTTCTTACACACGCCCATTCTCTAACATAATTCGTTTAAAAGCACTCTTACACACGGCGCTTGAAAGCAGTGTTACAAACGGCGATTGTAAGCAGTCTTTCACACAGGGTTTGTGAGCAGTCTTAGAAACGGAGTTTGTAAGCAGTCTTACCGACGGCATTCATAAGCAGTCTTACAGACGGCGTTTTTAAGCCGTCTTTACACACGGCCTTTATAAGCTATCTTACAAACAGCGTTTATAAGCAGTCTTATACACGGCGTTTGTAAGCAGTCTTACAGACGGCGTTTATAAGCCGTCTTACAAACGGCGTTTGTAAGCAGTCTTACCGTGACACGGCTTTTGTATTAACAGTCTTAGAAACGGCTACGTTATGACTTGTTTTAATCTGTAAACAACTATCGTTTTAAAAGAAGAGGTCCGAAAACAAAAAGGAATACTGTACATATTCCGGAAATAACATATCGGAATTTCAGTTATGTTTCACAGCTTTGTCAGGGGTAAATTAATCCGTTACCACAAAGATGATTTAACGAATCATGAATATTAAGCATTTCAGGATAAAATGTCAGATCATCAACTGATGAAACAGTTCATCCGTTAGTCAGTTTCCCGTTCACGTTCAAGTTATCGAAATTTTAAACGCAACGTCTTGGTTCAGTTTACTTCGGAATAGTTCCACTGGCAATTAAGTCGTTCTTGGTATAATTATAAAAGAGAAATTAGCGGTCCATTTGGGACCGGTTATAGATTTCTGCAATAAATCCAAGCAAGGGGAAGAAATCATAAATGTGAGGTGTGGAAATGGGAACAAAAATCTATCGATGCATTCTCCGAGTGTACGAGCGCAGGAAACTTCAAGGCCCAACTCAAGAAAGTCAATAACACCGAACGTTCTTCGGCAATTTAAAGCTAGGGAAGCCAGTACTAGTGTTCAAAAAAGCTCAACACGGTTACTTGCCGCCTGGGATTCCGAAAAGCGGTCCAGATATGGTATCACTATCAAATACTCCTGAAGGTACAAGCAGCATAATTCTGCCGATCGACACACGTTTGCACTACTAAGAAAATAGGGAGTGCCAGAAAAAGAAAATTACAAGTTTGTGATGCTGTGGACATGATCTATCAACTACCTTAGGAGGGCATCCTTTCACCTGTTCGAAGGAGATTTGAACAGTGTAAAGTTGGTAAGTCAGAAGGATTGTTGCTATTTTTTCGAATGATACGTGCTTTTTACTTTCTTGTTTTGCTTAAATTCTCTGGGATTACTAAGATCGTCGATAAATCAAGCACCACGAGTGGTCAGAAAGTAAGCGGGTTGCATTATATTTTCTTTTGAATGTTGTTTTTTCTCTGTGCTTAATACTTTACAGATACTTTTAACTGTGTCAGACACAAGAAATACTGATATCGCACAGCACAATTTGGCAAGTGGGGGATCAGTTTGTTTAGTGTTCAATCAAGCAGT
>NC_090876.1:48081895-48084395 GCF_036669935.1 Montipora foliosa
ATTTTACACAGCTACAATTGGGCATTCTAAATTTCCCAGTTCCTTACTTATCGAGTTCCATAAGTATAAAACTTAAAAATGGATTGCTTTAAAATCAGAAAAGAACCAATTCACCGTTGCTGTTGAGAAAAGTGTATGCCAGGCAAAACAAGTTGCATCTCGGTAGCCTGACGGTTAAGAAATAATTTGCCTGTGTTTAAATTAACAAATACACCAATACATCACTAACGTTTCATGTTTAACCGGAGAATTAGGGAAGCAGATGTTCGAAGGTGTAATCGCTTTTGAGTTTTATTCCTCAGTTATTAGAGTTATCGAGTTCTATGAGTATAAAACTTAAAAATGGATTGCTTTAAAATCAGAAAAAAACCAATTCAACGTTGCTGTTGAGAAAAGTGTATGCCAGGCAAAACAAGTTGCATCTCGGTAGCCTAAAAGTTAACTGACAAAATAATTTGCCTGTGTTTAAATTAACAAATACACCAATACATCACTAACGTTTCATGTTTAACCCGAGAATTAGGGAAGCAGATGTTCGAAGGTGTAATAGCTGTTGAGTTTTATTCCTCAGTTATCGAGTTCCATGAGTATAAAACTTAAAAATGGATTGCCGTTAAAATCAGAAAAGAACCAATTCAACGTTGCTGTTGAGAAAAGTGTATGCCAGGCAAAACAAGTTGCATCTCGGTGCCTCAAAGTTAACTGACAAAATAATTTGCCTGTGTTTAAATTAACAAATATACCAATACATCACAAACGTTTCATGTTTAACCCGAGAATTAGGGAAGCAGATGTTCGAAGGTGTAATAGCCGCTGAGTTTTATTCCTCAGTTATCGAGTTCCAGTAAGTATAAAACTTAAAAATGGATTGCTTTAAAATCAGAAAAGAACCAATTCAACGTTGCTGTTGAGAAAAGTGTATGCCAGGCAAAACAAGTTGCATCATGGTGCCTCAAAGTTAACTGACAAAATAATTTGCCTGTGTTTAAATTAACAAATATACCAATACATCACAAACGTTTCATGTTTAACCCGAGAATTAGGGAAGCAGATGTTCGAAGGTGTAATAGCCGTTGAGTTTTATTCCTCAGTTATCGAGTTCCAGTAAGTATAAAACTTAAAAATGGATTGCTTTAAAATCAGAAAAGAACCAATTCAACGTTGCTGTTGAGAAAAGTGTATGCCAGGCAAAACAAGTTGCATCACGGTGCCTCAAAGTTAACTGACAAAATAATTTGCCTGTGTTTAAATTAACAAATATACCAATACATCACAAACGTTTCATGTTTAGCCCGAGAATTAGGGAAGCAGATGTTCGAAGGTGTAATAGCTGTAATAGCTGTTACCTAAACAGCGGGGACCCACATTCCTGACCCAAGTTAAGCTCCTAATGAATTCTTCCACACGAGCTCAACTTTTATTGGATTTGTCTTGACGTTTTTGGCACTTAAAATGTTGGTATGCGAGATCTAGCTAATAAAATGGACAACGTACGCGGCAGGCTAAAAGGTGCGCGTAAATGAATATAAGAATTGTTGGGGAACAATCTCAAGAAAACTCCTTGAAAAGTGAACATGTTTGATACTTACTTCAAAAGACTAAAAGGAGCTTTATTTAAGATATGTGCAAATTTAATTTTAAAAAGGCCATTTTTTTCTGGTGTATATGGAAAGCATGAAAAATAGACTAAAGAGAACAACAAGTATGTGAAGAAGAAAGCAAGCTGAGAACTTCTTGTATTAAGTATGCAAATTCGCACAGAACTTTCAGCAAAATGAACAGTCCAGATTTCGATAATCAAGTCCATATTTAAATGACACAGCGGCAGCAGCTTTTCAAAATCATCGCCACCGAAAAAAATTGGATCGAGAGAGATCACAGATCATAAAGCGCCCAGGCCCCACTCGGTCAGTCAGAAATAGTGTTGCTGCTTCGCTAAGGCTTCGCAGCAATAAAAGAAGTGATTCAGTGGGAATTCCCTTTCTATAATGTTATCTCTCTCTTTAGAGAGTCTGACGTTTCTTGATATCTGTGGCTAACAAGTAAGAAATTTCGTAAAATCAAATAGGGTACTTAAAGTTTGATTTTTGGCATTTTTGGGACAGTCTCGACGGTCCCATTCCAGTGTCTTTTTAATAACTCAAAGCCGTTCCAGGTTCTTGCCAGTAAAGCCGGTAATGGTATATACTTCGCCCACACTGCTAGCGCGACCGCCAATTGTTACGATATCCCGAGGTTGATTTAAAGTTATAGTTTAGTTGGCTTTGCTTTCTTCGTTGCTTTTATATCTCAGGGGTTGTGGTACTGAAATAGACGAGATCGTGGTAAAGCTCAACAAAGTGTTTCAGTTTTAATATCTTTCTTGTTTATAACATTATTCTGAGCACACAATTTAGGAGTTTTACAATTTTTAATTGTCTTACTGCGTTCTATGAGTAAAAACGGATCGAAAAGCCGTTAACAATTTGTTTATGTATTTTTTTTCAGAATAAACAAGAAG
>NC_090876.1:48089395-48094395 GCF_036669935.1 Montipora foliosa
AATTGCGGAGAAACAAAAACTATGGCAAGAATGATCAGGATTCGAGGTGGGCTAGAAGTAGAAAATGGATTTAATCTACATTGGATATAAAAGGTCTAGATAGCAGCAACAATATAGATAGTCGTATAAACATAACAACTTTCTTTAATTTTCCAGACATGTTTCGACGGTACATCCGTCATCTTCAGTGTACATATTTTGAAATCGCCGTTGAATTTAAAGCGCGCGCGATCTTACAAACTTCGTTACATTGCGTTGTCAATATTGCGTATTAAATCAAAACAGAACAAAACAAAAATTATAAATGAGAGACGCTTAGTTCCTTACAGGGAGAGAGTCAGGTTAATGTGTTTCACGTGCTGGTTGAGATCGGGCTTCTCCCATTTTATATACATGGATTCCTTAAGCTTCACTTGGTACTTAGGGGCTGCAGAGTCCAGGATCTCGAAGCAATCCGGTGTGCAGGATGCCTTACAAAACTCTGAACTCTGCAGATGTTTAAAAACGTTCGAAGATCTGTCTGAAAGTAAGTGCTCGCGCACTCGTGTGGAGAAGTGTCGGCTGGTTTCACCAACATAACAAGCATTACAACTTGCACACGAAAATTTATAGACCACACGCGTGCGAAGCCCTACAGGGACAGCATCTTTCACATTAAAAGATTCCTGACTTTGAAAGTAGTGAAGACTAACCTTATATCAATAGGTTTACATAACCGATTAGCAAGTTTGCGTATACTCCTCTGTGCCGTGACTGAGAAGTGCCCAACGTAAGGGATCTTAAAGAAAAACTTAGGTGTTTCCTGGGGCTCGATTCCTGAATGAGACTGTGTTTTCCTTCCCTTGACTGCTGTCTGAATATATTTAGAAATATATTTGTTGATAAGGTTCTCAGGGAAGAGATTCCTCCGCAGAATAACAGACAATTTTTGAAGGTCAGTATGGAACCCCATCCAAGTGTTGTTTACCTTAAAAGTTCTATCAATCAAGGTTTTGATTAACCCCAATTTGTAGGTAAAGGGGCAAAAACTCAGAGAACTGGTGAGCAAACCTGTGAAAGTTTTTTTCCGGTAAACGGTGGTTACACTTTGGTGCGGGTCAGTGTTATTGATTAGAACATCTAGGAAAGGTAGAACATGGTCAGCTTCCCGTTCCATTGTAAAGCGTATATTGGGGTGTTGATTGTTGATGTAATTGAAGAAAAGGGTTGCATCCCGTTCAGAGCGGAAAAGGCAAAATGTATCGTCTACGTAGCGATGATAGAATAAGACCTCTGAATCCCCGTATTGATCCAACCATATATTCTCATGGTAACCCATAACGAGATTGGCGAGAACAGGGGCAAGGGGGTACCCCATGGCTACACCATCCACCTGGTCATAGAAGTTACCCTTGAACAGGAAGTGAGTTTCCTTGGTAGCAAACTCAAACAACCTTTTAAGCTCATGTTTACTAAGTTTCAAACCTGGGTTACCCTCAGCTATATACTTGACGGCAAGGTTAATACAATCATCTAGAGGGATGTTGGTGAAGAGGCTTTCAACATCGAAGAACACCATAAACATCCCATGCAAAGGTAGTTCATTGATTTCCTTCACAAAAGTGAAGGAATCTGAAGCAATGAATGTGGATGGAATATGAGGTTGGAGTAGATTACTTAAGTATTTGGCCAAGCTGTAGTTGTAGGTGCCTATGGAGGAAACTATGGGTCGAAATGGTGGGGTGGAATTTGGCGCTCGTGGTTTGTGCATCTTAGGGAGACCATAGATCCTAGCAGGCTGGATAAATCCACTTGGATAAATGGCCTCATAAACTTCAGGATCAAAGTGACCTTTTTTCCTAAGTTCTCTAAGATAGCGCTGGAGTTTCCCTTCCCGGGTAACGGTAGGGTCGGATGTAAGGATCCTGAATTTAGTAGTGTCGTTAATGATTTTAAATAAACCCTTGTCATATTCTTGTCTATCTAAAATTACTACCCCATTACTCTTATCTGGCCGCAATATTACAATGTTCTTGTTCTTTCTTAGTTCTTTCAGAATCCTATGCTTTTTCAAATCTGTTGAGAACGTGTTATATATGCACCATTTTCATTCTTTTTCTTCTTCCAATGGTCCAGACCAGGATTCGGCAGACATTCAACCTGTTTTTGTCGGTGCTAAGATCGAGCGAGAGATAAAAGTGCATGAGAAAAAAAGGCCTATTGTTAACCAACAACGTGTAGTTTATAAATTTAAATGTGGTTTGTGTGATGCAAGTTATGTAGGCTGTACTCTTAGGCACTTTCACCAAGGCGCGGCTGAACACACTAAACAGTCCTCTTCTATTTGCAAACACTTCATTAACGAACACTGTATTGTTCCGAAAGACCTTAACAGACATTTTTCCCTTCCCAAGATGTGCATGAATAAGTTCGATTGTTTAGTGCACGAAATGCTGGTAATTAGAGAAAAAAAAATTAGAAAATTAACACCATCTCTCAATGTCCAGTCGGACTCAACAGGCCTTTTTCGATATATTAAAGTTCAGCTTGAAAGAGAGGTTTAGAGGTCTGGACAAACACAAAGGAAAGTTGATAATATGCATTTGTTTCTCACATTCATTCCAACCTGTTTCTATTGTTTTTGTCCTCACTGCCTCACTATCAAGCTGAATATTTGATATTTCGAAAAATGGCCTATTCAAGCAAAACTATTTGCGTGACATTGCATATTTAATCAAAAAGTATGTTAATCTTGAGCGAAACTTCTGACGGTTTATCTTAATGCATTTGAACTTGATAAAGGTGTCACCGTGATGTCACCGAAACGTGGTTCTTTCCTATAGCTAATTTTTACTTGTTTTTGTTGAAAGAGATTTATTATGGGACTTGTGCAAATAGAGAATACCAAAGATGTTTGCTGCAAACTATCTGGAATAGAGGCCGCCTTGATGAGCTCTAAATTTGAGTCCGCGATATGGTCACGTGATACCGGTCACCTTGGCATGCATGGAGGTGTAGACGTACCTACGGTTGTACGGTGACCAAAACCAAATTTTCTCGCATAGATGGCTTACCATATTTTCTTATCTATGGTACTCCGCTCGCACGCCTTCGGCGTGCGGAGCTCTGCTATTATTAAGTATTAATTATTATTAATAGTTGGTTTTCACCCACGTGATCAACAACCATGTTTTTCAATTCGATGAAAACCAATGGAAATGGTCGGGGCTCCAACATGGCCGCCGTTTCTTTGTTTAGGGGCTCCAACATGGCGGCCGTGACGTCATATGAAAACCGAGAATTGGGTGATGGGGTATTTGAAATGAACCTATGACCTTTTGCCTTAAGTGAGTGAATAACAAAAACTTAAGCAAGCGAGGAGTGAGGTTGCGAGGAAGGGTGTTGAACCTTCGCTACCCTCTGGTTCATGATTGTGTTTCTGGACTTTCCGCAGAACCCACTAGCCCAGCTTTCACGATCCCGTCTCCTTTTCGACTTCATGATAATAAAAAGTGAATGAACAACGTTTGATGAAAACAACTACCAAGGAATGGTCAGGTATGTCAAAAATAGATTAAAGATCTTTTCTGCAGGAAACTCTTAAGCTCTGGCCAAATTCAGAACCTCTACCGCTGACACGCTTCTCACACTTTTTCAATCATTTTACCACAAGGAGTTTCTTTCGGAACTAAGGGAAAATAAAGGAGGTTGATTTCTTGAGTCTTGAATTCTTCTTCACCGACAAAATGGATCCTGATTTTGCCTGCCATTTTATTTCGCGCAATGCGTGGACTAGCGCGTTTCCCCTCTACGCGTTTACGTTGATCTCTGTGTGTGATTGGCTATTTAACTACCCACGTGGGACTAATGAGAATTGGAAGTAAGCGAAAAATAACCTAAGACTAATTTTCCCTGAAACAGAGAGTTTATGGAGGATGTACTCTCTGGCCTCCTTTATTTTCTCTTGTCTGAACGAACTCCTGAACGCCTTTGCCGAAATTTTGCGTAAACACGCTCCTTTGAAAAGCTTCCAAATAAGCACTCGTCCCTGGCTCAAGTTGATCTTTGTTGTCGCTAGAAAAACCTAACCAGCTGAAAACTCGTTTTTCCACAACAGTGTCCCGACCAAAATATAACTTGATTAACTGTTATTCAGTTCTTTAACAGTGGACACGGCTTCCCTAAATCTCGTTGAGCTAAAATCCTACTCGTAGGTTAAAGAGGTTGAATGAGGGCAAGGGTGTTGCTGGTGATGAAAATTAAATGGGCGAAATTTTCACAAGTCGAAGTCCCGAAATAATTGTAGAATAGTGTTGTAAATCAAGCCACTATTAGGGTTAGTCGTCAAACTTCACAGTCATTTTTCTTTTTGTCACCTTGACAACATGTTAAAAGATCGGCTTTCCAAAACAAGCGGTTGGCAGTTTCACAAATGGCTTTTCGGACCCGAAAAGTGTTCGGGACTTTGGAGAAACGGGCCCCAGATGAGAGTTTTGTTTTCCCCTCTATTAAGCGGCTAGCGACCAAGAGTTGGTTCAAGTTGGCTTTGTTTTGAAAATACGTTGAAGTAAAATACAGTCCGAGATAGATTAAGGCGACGACTGATAAAAACACTCAAACACACCTTTAATAATGTTTTGATGTACAATTCCGCTGTCACTAAGCTAAGTGCTACAGTTTTTAATTCTTGCTCAACATAAAAGCTTAGTGTAGAGTGCGTCAGATAAATCAATTGACATCAATTCTCCAATAACAAGCTAGATAATTTGTCCTGGCATAGTCTTCTACAATTATCTGAATTCAAATCGTTCTGTTTTAAGCTTCTATTCACGAGCCAACCATTGAATTGACAGATTATCTCCTGTGAAGTAGTATTCACGTGGAACTTCTCAACGATAGCTGCTACCTCTGTTTAAATGTTTTCCCTTTAATAACTGCTTCGCCATGATTTGTTGCTCTCTTGAGAAATTTAGTAGGCCATATTGCCATCAGTTTCGGGACATTTTCATTTTTATTTTCAA
>NC_090876.1:48099395-48114395 GCF_036669935.1 Montipora foliosa
TTAAAAGCAGATAGACCATACTTTTCAGTTCAGGAACTGTCATGGGACGTTTTGGTGTATCCATGGAAATAACCCTAGGAGAGTTTCGGTCTAGGGAAAGCGTTTACACACAAAAACGTCCTCACCCGTAGGCAAACGCTATTTACCCATGGGTGAAAGGGCTAGTGGCCGTGTTTTCACAAGCGGTTTTTCAAGTCGCTTAGCGAGTGACAGCCGAAAATTTCGTGAAAACGGTTCCCTTCCCAACTCGCTTAAAGTTAAGCTAGTCGGCAAAAATCAATAGAATTCTCATTAAATTTAAGCCACCAAACCAGGTAGCTTAAGCGAGTTGGATATTTTTATTATTTTTATTATTGTATTGGCACGTGCTCTCTCCTCATTTAATCTTACTCATGAAAATAGGTATCATTTTAAGCTAAATATCTTCAGCAAGAGCCGGTACAACGTATATTTTATTTTAGTGGTGTACTATATTTCGGATGGCCAAACGAGCCTTCTCCAGGTACAATGAGAGTCCATCATTTTTAAGTCGCTTAAGGAAGTCTTCAAACAAACTACTTTCAGGGAGACAACGGTTGTCGTGAAAACACGGCCATTGTAACCACAGCTGATGAACGAGATAACGGCCCTGCACCGCATAGGCGTTTTACATTTTGGGACATTTCATTGCTGTTGTCGTCCTGACAACGACTCGAAATCATCAAATTTTATGTACTAGAGAGATTTACCACCGCGTTCGGTTGAAATTTGCGTTTTAGCCAACTAAATCAAGGAAACGTGTTTCATCAGTTAGCTCATTTATTTTCTGTTATCCTCAAGTGATGAGCAGCTTCCTTAAAGAGACAGCCCAGTTAGAATAACATTTTTTTTCTGCTTTTTGACACGACAAAGCCTGTCGTTTGCTGTTTATGATGCTAAATCTCTCTAGTATGACGAAGGTGGGCACACGAGTTTTCAATTTTTGCTCAAAACGTCGACCCTCGACGCCACACCAGTCCAAACTCATAATAGCCGCTTTACTACTAGCACCGAGAACAACTCCATTTGATTGCGATGATAATTACAACAACTCGAAACAACGCAAAGTTATATTTTCAGATGAGGTTTCATAAAAGTATCGTTGTCGTCGACCTTTCTTAAACTCCCGGGCCTTCCGTCTTCGTCCAACGGGTTGCGAGTCAACAAAACGCACACTTTTTTGGTAGTTTGCTGTTGACCTTGTCTTTGAATGGCAACGAAGCTGCTGTCCCTTTGTATCAACACACACCTCCTGAGTCTCCCTGCATCGCGTGAACTAGGTTCTTGAAATGCAGAAGACGAGTCTGCATTTAGAGAAGAAAAGCGAAGAGATTGTCACAAAACTAGGTCACCGGTTGTCTCGCTTTCTTTATGCTCAAGAAAATTAAGAATACTGGTAACATCATAATCTTTAGTCTCTTTAGGGAGATTAATACAAGATGGCGATGTTTTCGAAACCGACGTAAATCTAAATTGCAATTCGGATGCACGCGCTAAGTGAAAAAAGGTTCCGTGCATTTCTATTGTACACCCTATTTGCCTGCGTCTAATACCAAGAGCGCTTTTCATTTGACCAAAACTTTGGGAAAATCCGGGTAAGGTTTCGAATGGAATGGAAATATCCCGGATTTTTTTTTTGGGAAATTTGGGTATACCTCGTGAAATGGTCGGCCTAAGGTTCCCGGGAATGCCGGAAATACCCGAAAATCCCGTTCCATTAAATCATTCGATGTCATCGGGCCTCATCGAGTTTTTATTTTGTGGCAATATTCGTTGATAACTAAAACTTCTGGTCGAACGGAAAGCACCCCAGATTAAGTTTCGAGAGTGGGTATTGCTAAGTCTCCACGAACGGAAAAAGTACTGCGAATTTCTTATCAGTTTGTCTTCAGGCAATCTCTAAATACACAGACTGAACAATGGTGAACTGAACATTTTTTGTTTTCGTCCACCAACATGGCGGCGTTAACGACGTAACATCAAAACGATTCCTAAGTATTTATTCGGCTATACGCCAAGCTATTTTTGGCACAACCTAAGCTAGAGTTCAGCGAAATATGAGCCTAGCAGTGGGTCTCGGCTTATAGTCGACAATTTAAAAAAAAACTCTCTTTTTCATCGCTTTTAAATAACACCGAATTGGCGTGTATTCACTTATAAGCCGAGCGAAGGTGAAGACACAGCAAAGAAGAAATGGTTATAAACTTTTACAAATGTGGTGGCTCCTAAAGGAGGCCTTTGTTGTTTTTGACGAACTCCAATACAGTAACTGTTCGTCAGTTCCCTCGCTGTTTGTTTCAAACGCATCATCCATCTCCTCTTCCATGTTGACTTTGGAAAAAAACTCTGTATGAGTGAAATACTGTATTTCCCGTCTTTGGAACAGACCTCCAAAAGGACAAAATTGAATGGGTTTAGCTCAACGTTTGGGTAGACTCCACAAAGACTACATGAAATCTCCAATTTTCATTCGAACTAAAGATTAGGTTTTTCCTTTTGGTTTGTGGTGCAAGTTCTTTCTAAAAGTCCGCAATTCATATGGAGACTGGAAACGAGTTTTGCGCATCATGTAGTTTTTTTTAATTTTACACTTCACTTGCGGGGTGTGCTCAGCTAATAGCCGACTTTCTAGATTGCGTGCGGCGCATGCGAATAATACAGATGGCTTCTAAACAAGTTAAACAGGAGGGGAGCAAGGCTCAAATATATCTCCATGTTTGATCTCGTGAAACAATCCCCTGGTACGTGCAAATAAAGACCTACTGAATAGACTAGGCACATTAAAAAAGGTAAGGTAATTTACCAAGAAAAAAAATTCTCCGAAAAATGCTTGCATGGTGTATACTATTGCTAATTGCTTCAAAAAGATCCGAAAAAATATGAAGAGCTCCAAATTAGTTTTTCACGTGTCAGCTGAGATCATGCCAGTTACATGTCAGCTGATTTGACCTTCCGCTCAAACTATGGTTCCTACGCAAAATTAAACCAATTACTAAGCTACTTTTCCTTTTATTTGCTTCCGATAACCAAATTATTTTTTTGTATATCTTGCGTTTATCGATGATAAAGCCTAAGACAACTTTCTTGAAAAGGAACTCATATAATTCTTTCAAACACCAAGCCCAACTGCCGTGCCTTAATATTATGAATGCCCAAGAAACTATACTTTTTTTTTTTGATGTAAAAGTTTGTTTCTATATATTCTTTTTCACTATTTTCCATGTTTTAGTTACTTTGTAAAATAAATAATTGCCTTCATTAAATTGCCTCAAACCTCTGACAACATTGTTGAGAAACATTTGCCTCGGTGGAACGAGTTTTTGCAACAAATTTCGAATATTTCAAAATCAAAATACCTCAATTTGAGATGTACTTGGTGATAATTGCATTAAATAATTCATTGCCTTTGAGCTGGCTCTTTGCCACGGTTTATTTGTGATTATTAGAAAACAGATCAGTACAACGTCACAGCTTTTGGGTGTGATATTTGTTTTTACGAAGTCTCCGACTTGGACAGCCTAAAAATATGCGTCCATAATTTTCCACCCTAGTTCGTTGTCTGAAATCAGGTCTCTCAAGCTGAAACGTTGAAGGATTAACACTAGAAAGGAGAAGAGATCCTGTTTTTTTTTTTTTTACTTATGCATTTTAGAATCACTGAGCAGATCGATAATTAGTAATGACTACTTTAAAAGTTTTCCTTTCTTCAGGAAGTGTTAAGAGTAATATTTGCTTTTCGATGGATTTGTTTTAATATTTACACTCCAGGGGAAAAACTTTGTTTGGTGAGATTGACAAAGCGATTGGATTTTCAAATACATATTTGCAGAGATTTTGAATTTTGACCAAGCTTGACAGCCGAATCAAGACTTGTCGTTACTAGCGCTTGGAATTAAATCAGTTTGGCCTCACTTAGTACCAGCAAGCTTAGCATATAACCTCTGGAAATTGTTGAACGTTTCGTTGGGTAAGAATTTATTTCTTGATAAACTAAATAACTTTAGAAGAAATCTTAGAAATGTAACCTAAAAACTATTTTTTTCTTGAAATCTAACGCGCAAGGATAGACGTTATTTCGCCAACGAAACAAACAATAGATTGAATTGTAAAACCCTTAACTTTAGGCAATTTTGGAAAAACTTACGTACAAGTTTTTTTTACACCTGTGCAATTATAGGCTATCGTTACTAACATTCGCTACACAAAAAAATACCAAGGAAAAACCAAATTGCAACTGAAAATGGTAAAGACGACATCATTCAGGAATAAATTGTTCGTTTGTTCGCAATAGTATTTTTTTGTTTTCGCGGAAGGCAGTTTTCTTTCCATCCGGAAAAACTTCTTCCCTCTCTTTCCCCACGCCCTAAAAAAACGTCCACTTTAAAATGGTAGGAGGAAAGCGCAGATGCTCAGTGTTTCCAATTCGCATCCCTTAGATTTATGGAGTTTCTGAAGAAAACTAGTGATCAACGCGAAAACAAAAATGAAGATCATTCTGTTCACGAGCGTGCAAATGACGTTCGTTTCCTCATCTGCGACTGTTTTTTACTTTCCGTAACTGGCCAACGAAACGAAGTCCGTAGCTAGCTGAAATACTCATATATTCTTAATCTGGAGTTCTTTTAAACCTCACTTAAAACACAACACAAACTCGCAAGCTGTTCGACGAGTTCAAATTTACAATCATAGGTTCTAATATCGAACGTTTTTATAGGCTTCGTGTATCCAGATTAAGTGATATCGCTAGACTCCGAAGTATCTTCTGTCAGTACGTACGTACTTGCATTGAGGAATGTGATGTCCATCAAGCCACGTCTGCAAGTTGCTTTCTTCTGAGGATCATGTTTGTCAAAATCATTCCCATCCGCTGTTTAAATACATTATGACATTTCATATATTTTCAATTAGTCTGCTATATGACAATTCCTGGTCCACGCACCGATTCACTTTAAAGGAAAAATCCATCTTCATTCGTTCCCTAATAGCTTAAAAAAAATTTTAAATTTATTTTTTCATTAATGTATGAATGTAGCGGTATAATAACCGCGTTGAAGCGAATCAAGATTGAGTTTTTTGTCGATTGTTTGATCTTAGGGTTCGTTCGATTGGCTGTATTCCGGAGTAGGAATACATGGAATAGAACTTAGAAATCCCTCGCTTTTACGGAGATTCACACTAAGATTGTAAAACACCTACTAAAATGCTATTTTAAACATATCTTTATTATATTTTTTTCCTCAGTGCGTGAGCGGGCGGAATTCAACAGATCCTGCAATCTGATTGGTTCCGGGGGCGGGCGGAATTTTCTCATCCGGCACGCTCACGGCGGGCGAAATCCTAGGCTTGTGTGATGACCTTAAATTTCCATTTCTTTTTTTACACCGAATCCGTCGTTTACATACGGAAGTTACTTTTTATTAGACAAGAGGTTTGGAAATAGAATTGAAAAATATGTATATTTCTCTTTTTTTTTTTGTATATATTGTGCAAAAGCAAGCATTAACTAATTCAGGTGTCCCTGCCGAGGAGAGTTCCAAATTAGACTAATCAAATGGTTCACTGCTGCTCAGAAAAAGTAATAGCTAAAAAGTGTATCCCGAAAAAAACAAATATTAACTATAAATAAATGAGAGCTTGCCAGACCGTTGGAGACAGGTATAATGTTACCCAACTTGTTTAATGTTACCCAATGTTTGAAACGTTCAGTTTGTAAGTCGCTTTAATACTACATTCGCTATCAAGCGCGGTACGAGTCAACAACTAAAAAAGTGATTGCAGTGAGGAAGGGAGAGAGAGAGAGGAAAAAACAAATGAGTTATTTACCAGCTAAGGGACGGCGCGATTAGCGAAAAACTGTGACTTCGGTCTTGAAAAAGCTGCCTTCGGCCTGCGGCCTCGGGCAGCATTTTCAAGACCTTAGTCACAGTTTTTTGCTATACGGACCTCCCAGCTGGCAAATAACATATAATTATTTCTTTGTTGTGGCTGTCCTCTGTGAGTATATGGGAGGGTGGGTATATTAGGTCCATATCAGCTGAATAGCTGCCAAAACTTCAACCTGCTCAAACCAATAATAACAAACTAACAAACACCATTCTCACCCAGGTCTCAAGGGATTAGATGAAAAACAATTATTCTGCACAAATAGGAACATCAACTAGAAGGCTTAGAAGTAATGGGTTTTTTTGCGCGAGAATCATTATTTTACAATTCTGAACTGTTTTACTTAGAGAACGACAGGATGTTGTGTCACAAAACAACTCGTGAATAAAACCCCGTGCGTCGCGCTTTCTATGACGTAAACTGTATTTTCAAAACGACCAACGCAATCAGTTTCCAAATAGGGTCATTACGGTATATGAGCTGGTAACCAAGATTGAGTGAGCCAATCAGAAAGCTAGAAATGCAATATCCGAGATTGAAAATTTAATATATAATATTAATCAGTTAGTAAATGATTAGGCATGGAATATCACAATTTTTTTATTAAAAACTGGATCATTGGATAATGCAAATCGAGAGTTTCGATTGGCTAAGCCATCATGGGTTATGAGCCATTATACCATGATCTACAAACACGGCAAGCATATGCATGATTTTTTGGGCCTTTTTATATTTATTGTAGTCTAGTTTTCTATATTTTGGGGGCGTTTTTAATAAAACAATTATTCCACTCGCGCTTGTTGGATACGAGATGATTATAGCCAACTCGGCGCTACGCGCCTCGTTGGCTATCTATCATCTCATATCCAATGCGCGCTCATGGAATAATTGTTAAATATACAACAAGGTAATTCTCAGCGACAGTCAATTGTCCTTTTAACTACTTTGTAGTTTTACCAATTAGTCTTAACTACTAATAGTTTACCAAAATAACGGAAACAGGTCCAGTTTCATTGGTGAATAGGGAACTATTTCATTTTGTGTGTAAAACTAGTTTCCATTCCATAAATATCTCACATAGAGACTCTAAGGTAAATTTTTTTCAAAAGGTGATGGATTCTCGAGTATTTCTTCAAGCTTTAGTGGTACTCATCAGCATCGTGATTTTGCCAACAGATGGAAATTCATTCATCACAAAGGTACCGTGCAAACGATCATAAATTATTGTCAGCAAAGTTAGAGTCTCGACTACGAGCAGTTCTCTGACATAATATATTGAGGGAAGGTGTGAAGTTAGCGGCCGTGTGAAGTCTGGTGACTAGTGGCCATTTTTTTCGTGCTCTCATGCACCTCCAGTTTTCGCGGAGTCATTTTTCAGCCGCCAAAGTGTTTGTTTTTGTTTTGTTTGTTTTTCTATATATTTTTTTTCATTTGAGCTCGACGGACTTAGCGAAGACAAGAGTACCAATATTTAGTTGCTAAGCCAGTTACCACGATGTGACCGCATCTGTGCACTGACCACACCCGTGCCAACATGCACTCTATTAATCAACTGTTTTGTAACTTTGGTACTGTGAAACAAGTGATATTAATCCACTACTGTAATGTACAGTAGAAATGAGTTGTAGTATTGCAGAGTAATGTAGGAATAAAGTCGTTGAAATGTAATAATAATTAATAATAATCATCATCATCATCATAACTGATGATGATGATGATGTTTATGGCCATGATCGAAGATGTATGAAATAATAATAATAATAATAATAATAATAATAATAATAATAATAATATCGCTTTGATGATCCATACGATGTTTTTGAAATTCATATTTAATCGATACATGTTTCGGATGAAACATCATCCATCGTCAGTTGACAAATGAGAAATAAACTAAAGTTGAGCAATAAATAGTGTAACAAAGTGAGATATAACATGAATAATTAAGGATGAAGGCGAGAACAGAATAAAAACACCCAACCACGAAACAAAACAGAAAAAATCAAACTGTTTAGGCTAAGAAAAGAAACTAATTAGTATGAAAGGGATAAATTAAGATGTTTGACTTGGGAATTTAAAGATGGCTGCTCCCAAAGGATATGCATGGCTTCTTTGATTTTCAATTGGAAACGTGTGGAAGCAGAGTCGAGGATTTTAAAACAGTCTTCTGAAGACCGGGAGCGACAATTTTCAGAACCTCTCAAGTGCTTAAATATGTGGGAATGTTCGTCGGAGGCGAGATGTTCACGGATGCGAGTGGCGAAATGTCTATTGGTTTCACCAATATAACAGGCATTACAGCCTGCACATGAAAACTTGTAAATGACTCGCGATCGTAAACCCGCAGGGATGGGATCCTTCGCCCCAAACCAACTCCTAATTTTAAACGGGGTGAACACCAACTTAATTTCCAGGTCGCTGCAAAATTTGTTGACTAATTTCTTAATTCTGCGTTTTGTTATGATGGAAAAGGGACCGATGTACGGTAATTTAAAATACAAACAATTGTCTTTCCGAGCAACACTCTGAGAGGAATCGGAGGTAAAGTAATTGTTGAGAAATTTTCTAACAACATTCTCGATAACGCTAGAAGGAAACAAATTCTTCCTTAATGTTTTGGTAAGGTTGCTTATGTCCAAGTGAAAACCAGTCCAAGTATTATTAATTTTAAATACTCGGTCAACCAGAGTGCGTACTAGTCCTAATTTGTAACTGAAAGGTACAAAGCTGTAATAATTAGTGAGAAGACCGGTGTAGGTCTTCTTGTGGAAAACCGAGGTAATAATGCCCTGATTACTATGGTTATCTAAAAGCACATCTAAGAATTAGATGTGTAATGCCTGTTATATTGGTGAAACCAATAGACATTTCGCCACTCGCATCCGTGAACATCTCGCCTCCGACGAACATTCCCACATATTTAAGCACTTGAGAGGTTCTGAAAATTGTCGCTCCCGGTGTTTAGAAGACTGTTTTAAAATCCTCGACTCTGCTTCCACACGTTTCCAATTGAAAATCAAAGAAGCCATGCATATCCTTTGGGAGCAGCCATCTTTAAATTCCCAAGTCAAACATCTTAATTTATCCCTTTCATACTAATTAGTTTCTTTTCTTAGCCTAAACAGTTTGGTTTTTTCTGTTTTGTTTCGTGGTTGGGTGTTTTTATTCTGTTCTCGCCTTCATCCTTAATTATTCATGTTATATCTCACTTTGTTACACTATTTATTGCTCAACATTAGTTTATTTCTCATTTGTCAACTGACGATGGATGATATTTCATCCGAAACATGTATTGATTAAATATGAATTTCAAAAACATCGTATGGATCATCAAAGCGATATCTTACGTCGTGCTGCTAAGAAGTTTGACAAATGTCTCTTTAACTTTGGCGCGAAATTTCAGCGTTAATTTATAATTTCACAAGTGAAATTACAACGTTGCCATGGCAACTTTTTCTACGGTTCCAAAGTGACGTCTTATGAACGTAAATTGTCACCTATGACATTAATAGCTAATCAAATGCTAAACTTGTGAAATTAGGGAATGATTTCGATTGCGTTTTGTCCAAAAATCAAATAATTTCCCTCGCCTAAAGCGGGCTCGGGAAATTATTTGATATTGGACAAAGTACACGTGAAATTATTCCCTAATTTCACTCGTCACCACCTGCATTTGATACTATTTGATTACCCAGACTAATAATGATGATGATGATAACATTAATATTGATAACGATAATAGTAATAATTATAATCAGTGACAAAAATTGTCTTGCACACATTAAAATTTTACTGTCCGTTGTTTCCAGGAGGCGAGGGAATCCAAAACCATTGCTGTTAGGGATGTAAACGGTGAGAACGTTATCCTGGAAATGCTGATTGACGGGAGACTTAAATACAATCGGGAGAAGCGTAGATCCCTTGTCCCGAACTGCCTGTCAGTGTAAAAGTGTATGAAATCACATCTGATACCGGGATAAAAAGGTTTGACGTGCCCTTTCATATTTCTAAAAAAAGATTTAAAAGGTTACATTGAATACTCGAAAATGATGAAATAGTTTCAAAAAACATAACCCTTATTCAAGTCGAGACCAATTGGTTGAGAGAAAAACAAAACTTAAAATATCCTTAGTTACCTCATTACGCTTCTGCCAAGTGTCATTATCAATGTGATACAGGTGATAATAATAATTGTTACGGCATCTTTGGGGATTTATTTTACAAACAGTTCAACTTGTGCATTTATTTAATAATTTCAAATCATTTGTTTCTGTGGGCATATACATTGAATCTATTAACAACAAATGAAGATGTTGATGAAGCAAATATTTGAAGGTAGAAGAGGTACCTAGCATCGGATTGTTTCAATGGGAGGGCTGGGAAGGGATCTACATACTACTTTTGTTTGAAGAGGGGAGTCTAATTTATTAGTGCATGAGACTTTTATTTATCCTCATTTTAGAACCCCCGCCCTCGTGCGACGCTCTTGAACGGGACGGGACGGGACGGGAACCAAAAGGGAGCTGTTTTCCTTTTTCAGTTTTCTTGACCATGCATCACACATTTATATTGCAAAGCACTTTTTCACTATAAGAGACGATTAGTTGAAAAATCCAGGGAGACACCACCGTCCTGGCATGCGAAATGCTCACTTCTGGTATCCGTCCGTCGCGTTCTTAAGCTTCATTTCGAAGCTAAAATCTGGCTCTCCCTTTTCTCTTGCAGTTGAAGTCAGATACATTCCTGTTGATTGTTTCTCCGATAGCAGGAAAAACAGGTCATTGGAAAAATTGGTGAAAAACTTCAGAGGAAATGGATGGATCTGGAAGTACTATCCTAATATGACTCATGTTATTCAAGCTTGCGCCGAGGAGGCATTCAAAAAGGGCTATAAAATAGTTGGAATTCAATTTTATGGAGAGTGCTGGTCTAGTAAAAACGCAAACTATATGTTTCGCAGAAAAAGCAAAAACTGCTTCAATGGAGTTGGCGAGAAAAATGCAAATTACGTCTATCGCCTCGTTGGTAAGATTTTAAGGGTTTCTCAATCTACTTTGAGACTAGTTTATTGTTACAAAACAATTTGTTGTTTAATGGTAATGGTAGTAATAAATAAAAATAATAATAGTCTTTATTCAGTCAAAGGATAAAAATACATATTCTAAGTTACAGTGAAAATATATTAAAACATAGACGATAAAATACAATAATAATATGATATAAAAATAATGCTATACTAAATTATGTTCAAAAATGAGTCTATTTACAAAGGTTTTCTTGTACCTCTCCGTTTTTATCTGAGGAAGATGACACCTTCTCCTACGCAAATTAAATTTTATTTCTTTTTTTTTTTTTTTTTTGGAATCATGCACCTAGCATAAAATTATTGATAGCTCTATTGAAAGCAGATTTATCTTGCTGTTCCAAAAGATTCAAAATGCTGACTGGTTGAGCGGTAAAATGACGCTTATGGCACTTGTCTAAAAAAACGCTGTATAACATTCTTAAGGTCAGAATCACAAGCGCCATACACAGGGAGACCACATATCAAAGTGGAGAAAACTAGAGTTTTCAACAAATGATCTATTTCTTTCTGGCTAAAGAGTTCCTTTCGTAGAGTTCCGAGAATGTGAAGACACTTGTTAGCTTTTGTAAGCTTGAGTCTGACTTGGTCGCTAAATTTACAGTTAGGCTGAAAAGTCAGTCTGAGCAATACATGGCTATCACATTGCGGAATGTTATTGATGGAGCGTACTGATGAAGTGTACTGCCACTGTCCTTCTTTCTAAATATCGCATATACAGTCTTCATAGCGGTTTGCAACTCTTTCTCTGGCAGCAGGGATGGCGCAGTGGTTATAGCACTCTCCTCCCACCAATGTGGCACGACTTCGATTCTGAACTGGTGGCCATTTGTGGGTTAAGTTTGTTGTCGGTTCTTTACTCTGCTCCTAGAGGTTTTTCTCTGGGTTCTCCGGTTTTTCCCGCTAGCCTCCTCATAAACCAACATCTCTAAATTCCAAATCGATCGATGCAGGACCTTCGTGGAAGCCACTTTCGGGTAAGTGGAGCTTCCTGGGTAAATATGAAAGTTGTTACTTATTATTTTATCATTATTATTATTATTATTATTATTATTATTATTATTATTATTATTATTATTATTATTATTATTATTATTATCTCACCTACCACCCAACCTACGCAATATGAATGGAAAAGAGGACAGACCACTACACCGGGGTTCTCGGCCCATACTCTTCACGAACAGGGTATTGCTTCTCCAACGTCCCACAGTTTTGGTTAACAGGCAGGATTCTGAGACGGGGCCTCCGGTCTATAGTCCGTATTCTAGAAGACTAAAGAGTCTGACCGTTTGGGACAACCGGGGTTTAAACTCACGATCTCCCGCACGAAAGCTCCATGCTCAACTACCTGAGCCACCGGTCGAGGATAGCATCAAATGATACACACCACAATCAGAGACCGAGAGTCATTAAAATGACTGAGGAGAAAGTGTTGATATTGGAGTTACATCCGCAAATGGTTTGACCTTCATGTCTTTTCGGAAAATTGAGGCTACCTCTCAAAGCTCTTCATAAGCGTCAAAATCGTATGAAAAACACAGATGCTAGTTAAATCGGCTCGGACAGGTAGTCCAAACTTTTGTGGCCTCGCCTTGTTCTAGACTTGGGCACTTTTTTTTTTCCTGAATTCACTTCAAACTGCATGACAAGAGGTGTGGTAAAGGGAAATCTTTGTTTACATTTTTTGCCTTAAGGCTATCGTTTCTAATCAGAACTACCGAGTAGTGTATTTCATAAAGAGCTATCTGTATGGAATCATGCGCACCTTTTGAACGTAAGAATTTATCAGTTAACCCTGAAAAGCTTTGATGGTAGACTGGAAGAGACCAGTGAATGCTCTTCACTAGTTTACTCAATGACGCACTTCCAGACGAATAATGGAATGGTATAATAATGAAGATTGCAATGCATGGGGCTGTCCATAAGGAAAGGCGTTGAGCAAATAGTTGCTTTGCGACAGGACAACTGAAAGATTGGATACTTATGAGGGTTCGAACCTACGACCTCCGAAACACCGATCGGATATGCTCTACCCGTTGAGCTCTTGGGTCGTTTTTCTGCGTACTAAATGGGAAACGTATCCGGATCCTGCTCAGTGTTCTGCGGGCTCTGCAAAGCCACGCGCCTACATTTTTAAGTAATAAAAATGTAAGTAATTGCATTAAATTGAAATCCTGTCCCTAGGCACGGAAAAAAAAAAACACCAGGTGATGAGTCACGATTGGGTTTCATTTTACCCCTGCCAATGGTAAGGGAAAAGTCTGGCATTTTTCAGCCAGTGACCGAAAGTAACAATTGCAATGGTAAAATCTTCAAATATAGGAAATTAGTTGCTTGGCGACGGGAAAAAGGACAATTGAAAAATGAGAGTCCGAAGCAGGATTCGAACCTAAAACCGTAACGCCGCAGACACAATGTCGATTCAAAGGGCAGAGCATGCGCATGCGAGAAGCGTTACGGAAGTCTTGCCTACAAATCTGATTTATAAGTTGCCTTTTTGCACGTCGCCAAGATACTAGTTTTCGAATCCTCCCCACGGGCACAATACACCTTAATCATCTGACTATAGTTGCGTCTTCAAATTGCTCTCCACTTTCGGTCATAAACCGCTATTTCCGATCTTTTGCTTTATCACACTTTGAGAAGTTTATTGATTTTTAACCTCAGGGAACCCAATACAACCAAAGGCAGCTGATTCTACTTGCAACGTCGATGGATACACCTTTACAGATGGCCAAAGCATGGAAGTCTACAATGGAAACCTGGTGAATGGTGTATGTGACCAGTGCACGTGTCAAAATGGATTGCTAGTCGATTGCCACCACATTTTCCATTGTGTTCTAAATGATTCCAGTTGCGATCGCTATGTAAAGAGACCAGATCAATGCTGCCCTGCCTGCGAACGAGGTATTAATAGGTGCGGTTACACTCACCATGGTAAATGCCATTTCCCATGGTAAATTATCCCGCGGTGCCTCACACTTGAGTTTTAGTATACCGCGTTAACTAGGGGTCACACGTTACGAAGATTACCGAGGTAAAACGAAATCTCACGCAATTCATTGGCGGGAAACTTAATCACAACTTCATCAGCATAGCGATTGGCTCTTGTACCTCGGGCATCAAAACACCCTTCGAACTTCCCACGTTAAATGTCATGGGCGCTTCCACTGATCTTTTTGACGTATCCATGGATATTTAACACGGGAAATTTACCTCGGGAAGCGTCGGTCACACTACTAAATACAGTTTCCCGTGGTGAAAAGGCAATTTACCACAGTAAAAGTGCACCGTGTAACCGCACCTAATAGCTTGATAAAACATAGTCGCAAAAGTGTAAAGGCGCTCCAAGGCCAGGTTCAGACTAGGTGCTCCCATCCGGCTCTCGTGTATTGGAACTAGTATAAACGTAACCCCTTGTTGGCGCCTAGATGGTTCGATCGGACCCCCTAATAAATTAAAACAGCTAACGTCAAAAACCTGTACAAATATAAAGTAAATACAGTCAATCTTAAATGCAATAAATTGATAATCATGTAAGTTAAGGCTCTCAGGGTTTTGACTCTATTGAACATTCACTACGAAAAGTCCGTTGACTTCCGTGACGATGCTGTGGTTCAGCTTTTTTTGCAGAAAGATACCCCCGAAGAATGCTTTTTGTTGATCCCGTCTTTGACGAAACACAAAATTGAAGAAAAGATCAAATGCAGTATATTTTTATCGTAGTTTTATACGCAGCTTTGTTTCATTTTGATGCAAAAAGAATGGCATTTTAACTTTTAAAAATGATATTAAAACACCCTGACTTTGCCTCAGAATAGTGGAAATCGCGTTTCCGGCCGAGGACTTGAAATTATAAAATGTTCCGGCGTAGGATGCCCCCGGAACCCTCCTATAGGGTGTGCTCAGCCCCTTGTGCTTGTAAAATTTGAACTTTCCCTCCCAAAAAACACTTAATATCCTACCTGTTTACACTGATAACACGACCATTGCTTGGAAAACACTGGGAAGCC
>NC_090876.1:48116895-48146895 GCF_036669935.1 Montipora foliosa
CCTCACTCACTACCTCCAGAATAGACATGGCGGTTTTTTGATCGAAGAGCCGGAAGACCATGATTCGCGGACTTTCTGGGTCGTAACCAGCAGCAAGTCGTTATTCTTGGTGCTGCCCGGAAGAGGACAACTAGGATAAGAACCTTCAGAAACGACGACATCTACGTGTACAAGAATGTTATTGGAAAATATTATTTCTCGTTATGGTTCTGACTTTTCGATTATTCCAACTCGTAATCCTTGTAAAATAAGGTAATTGTCCATGAATTTGATTGGCATAAACACCGTTAATAGTCAAAAGAAATGTAAAAAACAAGTTATTGTCGTGTACTCAAGTGTTCCTCATAACCTCAAGTTTGGCCATTTAACTTTGTAGTTTGGAAGACAACTGAAATGTACTAAAATGTAAAACGCACGTGCAGGGCGTGCAGTGCTATTTTGTTTTTGCCTCTTGTGTTCATTGATTTCGTCGCTCGTTAAACGATGTCCCTTTTGTACTTTAAGTTTCAGCTCAGCCCAACAAACACGCGTCTGGCTGCAAAATACTTGGTGAGTTGTACAAAGATGGTGAGAGCGCGGAGGTGTTGATGGAATCCGCTGACAAGAGCGTCGTGTATTGTCAACAATGCAGGTGCAAGGCGGGAAAACACACGTGTCATAAGATTTATGACTGTGATATTCAGAACGGGGCTTGTGAAAAGTCTTTCAAGATTCCAGGCCAATGTTGCCCAGTCTGTGGTAAGTCTTGCATGAGAGAGGTTGATTTCTTGAGGAAATCAAATGGCTTAATCTCAAGTCAATGATTTTGCCCTCCTGTTCCCCTTCCAAACCTTAACTGTGGCACGACACGGCATTCGTAATGTATAAGGTATAAATTGAGTATAGAAATTGGTTTCATTTCCATCCTTTGTTTCTCGTTGGAATTAACCCGAGACGAGAAAAATTGTGATTATTTCTGCTTCGAAAAAATAAGTTTTGAAGGCAAACCAAGTTTAATCCACGCCAGGTCTAAATTTGCGCCTTGGGCAGCTTGTGACTCAGAACATTAGAATCCAAGATGGCGGTCGTGTTGGTAAAACGGTCTGTTGGAAAAGAAAAGTGACAGGTGTATGCATTTCCTATTTCAAACGGTTGGCTTTCGATTGCTGTGGTGAGGTTCTTTAAAAATAAGAACAAAAACAAAAGGAATATATATTAAAAGGTAATTGGTTTTAAAGAGGTGTATACATTGTACATTAGCCAAACCCAGAGACGTCGTTTCGTGAGCTCCTTTCTGCCATGGTAACTATTACTACATCCTGTAATTGTCTGGAGGTATCCAAGTTCCTTTTTGCGGTATGATGATGCTTGCCAGCCTTGCCCGGCTGCAATGCGTGTGTTCAATAAGTTTCCACGCATGCGTGACAGCTCAGCTAGCCGCCATGTTGGATTTGGTATGGGCTGGAATTCGGCGATGAACTTATTACCATCTCCCTTGATAGAGCGCTTCAAAAATTCGAGAGAGCGGATGAATATTGCCTTTTCCTTTTTCTATTGAAATTTTCTGTGAGTGCGTCTTCTAAGAAACTACTGCACTGTAGGCTAAAATGATGCGAAAAACTAAAACAAGAGCAAGGTTGATTGAATGGTGAAGAAAAGAAATAAAATACATAAACAAGCCAATATTTTGAAAAGCACTGCCTTTCTTCATCAGGGTGCTACAAACAACAACTGTGGTATGCCGAGGCTTTTACAATAGATTTCTTCACCGTTCAGTCAGCTTTCCCTTTTTGGCTTTTTAGATTCTTTCTTCAGGATCCGTTACTTCTGTTTGGTTAAACTGGTCCTTGCTTACTCAATTACAAATTGATCTGCTTTCGTCACGTTTTGTTGAAGCATGTTATCACAATGGGACGCAGCTGGGACCTGATGACAAATGGCAAAAGTTATCAGGAAGCAACTGCATTGAGTGCACGTGTCAAGATGACGGCTCTGCGAACTGCACTAGGGTAGAGAAAGGTGCCTGCCAATCAGGTAAGATCGCGCCCAGTCTTAGGAATTTATCAGATACTAGGGAGCTTAATTACGTAGTAACGACGACCTTTACGGAAAGAAGTTGATAGCAGCCTCGTCCAAGGTTCTTTTCGGCTTTCAACCTGATGTGTTGTCGTCAAGACCCTGGGCACGAGGTCGAAAGCAATAGGCTTAATGAGCAATTACCAGGGCTCTGCAGGCCCACATACGTTGCATGTTAACTTTTATTCCCTTAACGAATTTTTTATAGGCTGTCAGAAACAAAACGATGATTTCCAAACAAGAGATGGGTATTGTACTCCGCCAGGAGATGCTTGGTCAGGATTCCCCAAAAACACATTTTCGTCAACTGCTTTAGTGGCTCTCAGAAGCCCCTAAACGGAGCTGTTATACACATTCATTTTTTATTATTTTCTCAAAGCAGAGGCAGTGTGGCCCAGTGGTTTGGGCGCTTGCCTTGAAATCCAGAGTTTCCTGGTGCAAGGCTCTTTCTGACCCCTCGTTGAATTTGTTCCTGGTAGTCCCTGGTTCAACTTCTCAGTCGCACTTGTAAATAGCCAACTGGTTTGCCTCCGGCCAGTTGGGATTCTCAACAGTTGCTGTTGCTGTTGTCCTGTTCTGTCATTTCGTTGATTATGTTTCATTATGAAAAGTCCCTATGGGAAGTAATTAATTAAGTATGTATGTATCTATGTATAGTAAAAGCCATTTAATAACTTCAGAATTCAATTGCAACGATCTTAATGTTTTTGCTTTATTTCTCTTTGACGTTTTCAGAATGACGAGGAATTGAGCTGGCAGCCATTTCATCTGCAATGAAGCAATTTTTGACAAGAGGAATGTCTATTAAAAATTAACTATAATGTTAAAGTGTGTATAAAGAACTCTCGATGATCACGTAAAAAATAAATAAAGAGCTTAACTTGAGAATTTAAAAGCTAAGAGTTCTCGGTGTTTTGCCTGTTTACCATGCAAAGGCTTCTTTTCTCTTTTACTTGCTGGGATGAAGGACAGGAGAGTGTTGGGGAGGCAAAAACTTTTCCCTTCAGGTCGGAAATGACTGTGATTCGCATGCGCTGCGGTTACTTGCGGCTGCTACAAGACAGCGGAATTATTCAAAAGGCAAGCGCGGTAGTGGTAGTTGGCAAACATCAAAGGGGATTTCAACGGCCCGTCAGCGGCGCGATTAACGGCGCGGCTAAAGAGGAAGGTGTTTTCCGAGTTGTATGTTATTCCCGTTCAAAACTGACTTTTCATACTTTCCTTTCGCAGTACTGCTGAAGAAAGGTTCGTAACCACGGTGATGATTTGAAATCTTAACATGCGGTGGAGTTTTTTTTAATGCTTTTTTATTCTGTCCAAGATTGTAGCTGTGTACAAGTATCTTTGGCAATCTTTAAGTACTTATTGCATACTGGGGTTTTTCCAACTTCATATGCCATCAACGTCCTCAGGGAAATTTCTTCTTTTTATCGGGATCGAGATCGAGATCTCGTTTGACGTCGCTGGATCTTGAAAAAAAAGAAAACCATTTAGGAGTAATTGCAGGAAATAATAACGAAAATGAGAAAACAGATTATCAGCTTTGAAAAGAAATCAGTTTTCAATGCACTCTAACACGCAAACAACAGTCAGGTAGGAAACTCTAATCACAAAATGGTGTCAAAATAAGGTGCATGAGACCATCGTGTGACACACATCTATCTTTTCTTTACTCTTGTTACACATCACGTGAGGTGAGGTCTTTTTCAGCTGGATGAGCAGCAACGGGACAAGATACGGGTATAAAAGAAGGAGACACTCAATCCAGCACTCGGGATATGGGAATTTTAGGTAACACAGCCCTAAACCCCTACACACTCGCCCCCTCTCTCTCTCTCTCTCTCTCTCTCTCTCTCTCTCTCTCTCTCTCTCTCTCTCTCTCTCTCTCTCTCTATCTCCTCTGTGTTTTCCTTTTTTGTTGTGTTTTTGTTTATGTAATTTATCGAGTATAAACCGCGCCTGAATCGGGCCTAAACCACGTCCAAAGCTCGTCTAAACCGCATCCAAACCGAGCTTAAACCGCGTACAAACCGCGTTCAAACAGTGTCGAGGCCACATACAAATCGAGTCTGCACTTCGTCCAAACCGTGTCGAAACCGCATCCAAATCGATTCTAAGCCGCGTACGAACCGCGTCTATACCGCATCCAAACTGCGATTAGACCTTGTCCAAACCGCGTCAAAATCTCGTCCAGTCTGCGCCACACCGTTCGAATCGCGTCCTAACCGTTATATAAAAAAATTGGAGACCCATCTCTCTTTTAAACTGTGATCGTAAAATTGCTGCAAAATCAGTTGCTAGTAGAATAAGGAGAACTTTGCCGTCGGTGACAAGCAGTGATCAAACTGGTTTCCAAAAGCATTAAAAGCAAGGGGGACACACCATAACACCATATCCAGCGTGGCTATCACGTCACGAATGCACACAACCACTCCACCGGGTTTATTGGCAGCCATGAACAGCTGGAGCTGCCACTTAAGGGGGTGCCATCCTGACGATGCCTAACAAGTCCGAAACAGCTGTCCATGGCTGCCAATGAACCAGGTAAAATGGTGCGAATGCGTTACGTAATGGCCACGCCGGGTTTGGTGTTATGGTTGTGTTCACCTTGCTTTTAATGCTCTGTTTCCAAAAAGACAGTTTCGCCTCTGTTTCCAAAACGTTTATTGGCGAAAACCTAAGGTTGCTAAATCGCACCATAAGTTACACTGACATCGAAAGAAAAATCCAAGACTTCTCCTCTTTATCGATTTCGAATTAACAGATTGTTTCATGCGATTGTTTCATGCGTCTGTCCTGTTATTGATCATGAATTTCGACATAACATTGTCAAAGTAGGTGTGGATCCGGAGACTACTTTGACAATGTTATGACGAAATTCATTGTCAATAACAGGACAGACGCATGAAAAACTGACATCAATTTGTGTTTTGCAATAAAAATAACAAAAAGGTAGAGGGGTTAAAATTAAGTCAAAACACGACAAGAACGCGAGACAAAAATGCGAGAAACGTCAATCTGACGCAAGCAATATAGCGTCATTATCGCATAAATTAAAAAAATTATGTGTCTGTCCGCTTACTGACAATAAAAATTACCCAATGAGCGCGCGATAATTTTTCAGTCATTGTAAAAAAGCTATGGTCCTTTATTGATAAAACTCAAAATGTAAAAAATGTAGTTTGGAAATTCACTTATTTGCTGGATAAAACTCTGTTATAGCGATATCAGTAGCTATGTACAAAACAATGGTTGTGCCCCTCACATTTCTTCAATGTGACTAGAGGGGTACGTGAAGGCTGTCCCCTCTCCCCTAATCTTTTCAGTGTATCTTGGGCAAGGAGTGCAAAGTAAGCCAATATGCCAATGATACTACTCTTATATTACACAGCATAACGTCCTCGATAGGAAGGTCTTTTGCGCTTTACTATTGATATATTCACCCAATTGTCTGGTCTCAGACCAAGATACTATGAGGGTAAGAGAACACATCCCCCATACATAAACCTCTTCCCATGATAATCTTTTTCAATCTAATTTTAGCTCGTAGTCAAGCTGCGAGGCTATTTTAGGAAAGACACCTGATTGGTCAATTGTAATGACGTAATGACCGCTTTGCTGTTCTGCTTTGAGAAAATCGCGTCTGTAGTAGGCATCAAGTTTGTCGATGAGTCTGAAAACTTTGATTTTGAAAAGAGTGGGAAAAGTTCCCGTCCACGTAGAGAAAAATGGTCCATGCTGTACATAGCTGAATCCGATGAAGGTGATGTCGAATCAACAGAAAGTAGGGATGCGAGCTCTTTTGAGGAAGATGTTGAAATTTCGAGCTTCGAAAAATCTTTAAATTTCGATTTAGGATTTCGCTGGATCATGCGACCGCGAGAAAAGTCTTCGCAAGTTTCTTCACAATGACATCTGATCCTCTGACGATGGACCGCGCGGCCATGGGGACGAAACTAAAAATAACTTTCACAGCGTGGCGCGAAGCTTAAAATAGATTGAAAAAGATTATCATAGGGCACGGGGATGTGTCCTCTCACCTGATAGTCTCTTGCTCAGACTAAACTATGAAAAAACCAGTGACGGTACAAGCTGTCATTATTCTAAATTACCGGGAAAAATGAAAAAAAGTCTTGAGAATCCTAACCTGTTGGCAACTTAGAAGATTAACTCTCCCAGGTAAAATATAAGCCAAGCAAAGTGGAAGATCTTTTCCAATCATTTATTAAACAATATGACGAAAACCTTCTTTTGACTCGCAATTTGAACCAGTCCGACGTAGCTGGTTTAAATAAGCTAGAAACCTTTACCAAAAGAAGTACTTGAAATTTGGGCAAACTTAAACTATGATGGTTACCCAACCCACTTCGGGGATTTTCCCAATAGTTTTACAATGAAAGCGCGCGCAGGGCCGTACAGGCCATATGATAATAGGTGAATACGATCCGATGTAGCTGTGAATTCACTATTTGGTTTATTTGATTCAATATCCGATGCAGAACTTCACACAGCAAACAATGCTATATTGATACGTAGCTGGTACACAAAGTCCCGACTTTCAATGTTACAATTAAGTTCCCGAAGTGCCATATTTGTCTATCTCTATCTCTACTATTTATATTATAATAAGCTCAATAGCGTATGCATTTTGATTGGTTCCAGCTCACCTAGTATGATCTATGAAGGCGCCGCAAAACGAGGAAACAATGTTGCGAAAACATTGCAAAAGTTTCCCCAGGAAACATTTGTAGCGGAAACAAGATTTGCTTCGCAGGAAGCAAAATGTCCCTGAATTTGTTCGGAAGCATTTTGCTTCCTCAGCAAATGTGTCCTCGTTTGCGCGCCAAGGAAACATTTCGGGAAATAATATTTCCGCAACGATCTTTCCTCGCCTTTGCGGGCGCCTTTAAAGGACATTGGCATAGCTGACGTCATTGTCAAAAACTATTAATTGCTTATTATATAAAACAAATAGATTCCATGTTGCGGTGCGTCTGTTTAGTAATAGATCACAGAAAACGTCAAAATGTGGTAAGAACATCAGTCGCACAGGTCGCGGCACCTTTTTTTTTTCCTTAGCACATTTTGCCGTCATCTGTGATCTATTACTGAACAGACACACGGCAATATGGAATCTATTTTGTCAAATTGCTTGTTGGCATACGTACGGCAGTGTTGACAACATGGTTGCGTCAAGATGGAGAGATCATGACAACTGGAGCAAGAGGGTAGCGAACCATTCTGGCACCATGCTTTATTAAAGACCAGACACCGACACCAGAAGCAGTCATTTGTTGTACTGTTCCACCAAAACCACGTGTCGTTAGGTCTTCGTCCGGGGTCGCACGCTGAAACAAAGATGTGGTGAAAGAAAAATTATAAAAGATACCAAAGCAAACGAATAAATACAGCTAAAAACCTGAGTTTCATTGTACAACTCATTAAAAGATATTTTGCTGTTTTCTACTCTGGACAAAGCCCTACCCATTCTCAGTATGTCTATTCTTAAATATGTCGTAGGACGTTCCACGTATTCTTAAATCCACCGTGATCTTGGTCGTTTGGAAGATGAAATTGTGATGCAAAGATCAAAGCGTTCCCAACTTCAACTACTTTTCTTAGTTGAGATAAATCTTTTCACCCGTGGCAAACATTTTTTTCCGTTTTCACTTATTTCAAATTTCACTCTCAGTGCACAGTAAAACGTACAACGAGAAGCCGTTTGTCCCATGGCTGAAGTTGGGAGAGGTATGGGTCGTTCCCTTAGATAGCATCACAAACTGCTTTGTAATGCAAAATATCCTTTGAAAACTTGAAGTGAAAGCAAAGCAGTTCGTGACATCATGGTGTTAAGGATAGACCCATGCCTCTCAACGTCTCGATCTGGGGACAAACGGCCCGTCTGTTTTGTCTACTTTACTCAACTAGTGTGACCACGAAATCGTGACTAGTTATAACAATTGTTTTATGGCGCTGAAATTTGACTTATATTGTAAGTTCTGTTGTAAGAGGCAATTTAAGGTGGCTCTAACCAGTTTCAACACTTTGAAGAGACACTCTCTCTGACTAGGAAGATTGCCACTACACGCTGTATCACGAAACAGCAATGTTATTGTGCAACGGGAAAGCCCAGCACAAACACCCAATATTTTGATTTCAGTTGCTCGTATCTCAAAAACAAACTCGGCCATCACGTCACGCATGCGCAGAAACATTTCACCTGGTTCATTAACTTTATCGATTTTCAAAAGGCATTCGATAGCGTGCACCGAGAGAGTCTATGGAAGATCCTTCAAGCATATGGATTACCTCCCAAGATTATCAACCTTATCAAGATGTTCTATGACAACTTCGAATGTAGTATCATCCTTGGAAACACCATTACAGAAGCATTTCCAGTAAAATCGGGAGTGCGCCAGGGCTGCATACTCTCGCCTATTCTCTTCCTTGTTACTATCGACTGGGTGATGCGTCAAGCAACCTGCGCTCTCGTGGAATACAGTGGACTATCTTCTCTCACCTTCAAGACCTTGATTTTGCTGATGATATTGCCATCCTTTCTTCAACACCTACCCATCTTCAGGAGAAATCAGACGATCTCAATACAAATGCCAAGAAAACGGGACTGATCATCAGCAAAAAGAAATCCAAAATTATGTGTGTCAACTCCGATGCATCAAGGTCAATCAACATCGATGGAGAGCCGTTGGAACATACTGAAGAGTTTACTTATCTCGGGAGTGTAATCAGTACAGATAACAGTGCCCAGAAGGACATCAAGGCTAGGCTTAACAAAGTCAAGTGTGCATTTAGTAGACTTAGAAAGATCTGGAAGTCTAAGCAGTATAGCCTTAAGACTAAAGTGCGCATCTACAACAGTAACGTTAAATCTGTGCTACTGTACGGCTCTGAATGCTGGAGAATTGTCAAGAGGGACATAAATAAAGTCAATGTTTTTCACAACAGCTGTCTGCGAAGGATCTGCAACATCTTCTGGCCCAACAAAATTTCCAACAATGACCTGTAACAGAAGACTGGGTGCACAAGTATGGATCTTGAAATCAAGAAACGCCGGCTTAGATGGTTGGGACATGTCTTACGAATGTCGTCGGAGAGGATACCCAAGGTTGCCCTTAGGTGGACACCTGCAGGCAAAAGAAAAAGGGGAAGACCCAAAACCACCTGGAGGAAGACAGTGGAAACTGAACTTAGTGAGATGGGTTTGTCATGGGGAGAGACACAGGCAATTGCGAAAGACAAGACCCGGTGGAAAAGAGACATTGTTGCGGCCCTATGCCCCATTGGGGGCAATAAGGACTAATATATATATTGGCGGCCATGAACATCATACGCACGATCATCATCATCATCATCATCATCAACAGCATCATCATCGTCGTCATCACCATATATCAAAAACAAACTCAGTTACCCCCATTTTTTATTGCTGGAAAGTGATCAGGAGGCCAAAATGAAACTTTGTGCAAAGTGTAAAATAATTGTGTACGGCAGATTCAGAACCCCCTTAAATCTGTGTTTTTTAAGGTGGCTCTGATTCTTAAACTTTGCAGAAAGTTTCATCTTGGCCTTCTGATCACTTTCCAGCAATAAACACGGGTTTATCATATCCAGGAGCCCATGACGTGAGCTTCCGTATGCACTATATCCTTGAGTCAACCTTTGTGCAAATCTCCCTTTTTTATGGGATCCACTCCTTCTGCAGGAGACTCACATTTACATCAATTTGCGTACATTGTTTGAGCTATTTTACGTATTCCAGAGCATTGGAGGATGACGATAATAATGACGATTATGATGAAGAAGATGACGATAAATACTTACGTTTCATTATAACAACTACTGCGCCATTATCTAATTCCCTTGAATCCTATAAAATAAAGAACGTTCTTTGTATTAAAGAGAGGGAAAAGACTGACTCCCTGGCAATGAATGCAAGCTGTGCATTCTTTTCAAAGCGTTCATCAGTCCATCAGGAAACTTAGTTTAGATTTCCGTGTTTAGTAGTACCAAGGTTATGAAGTGCTCACAATGGTCTTGACCGTCTACACAAATCGCACAGTTTGAATGTGTGGGAGTATTTTGACCAGCCCTTGGACTTTCGATAATCTGTGCTTCCTTTTAGGCACCCTTCATGCACATAACAAATGTGGTACAGCTGTTCTCCCAAAGCAATCATGTAGGAAGGTGAATCACCAAATGAGATCGGTGTGTCACAAAAATTGAAAGTGACGAAAACAAAAAAGCATGATGACACACCATAACAAGTAAGCGCGCACAATGTTCCTGACCGTCTATGCAGGTCTTACAGTTTGAAGGGGTGGGAGTATTTTGACCATCTCAAACATGTGTAGCTGTCACACTATGTTTGCCCTCTATGATAAGTTAAAGCTTAAGTAAGTCTGCCGGGACATTCGATAAACTATGCTTCATACAAGATGATTGAAACTAGGAAGAGGGAAAAGCTGTCAATGATCATACTTTAGCTGGACACTTTTTAACATATTTCCGAACCTTGAGCAAATCGTTTTCATTACTGAAACCCCCACATGCTCCGAACAAGACAATGCTGATCACCAAAATCACCTAAAATAATAAGAAAAAAGATCAATCAATGTGTCTGATTGACTGACTGACTGACTGAGTGCATGTCTGAAACGTCAGAAAGGTATTTCCCGTATCAACCAATCTCGTTCGCAGAGTCCTCGAACTTTTTGGTCAGCAAGTGGGCGTCCGGAGCTCAACCGCTGAGAAAAAAGCCCGCGGATTCTGGGTACTGAGAGAAGCATGCAACCTCGTTCCCAAGGCCTCTCTTCGTCCTTTCCCTGGAGGCTAACGAGAGGAAGAGAGACCCTGGGAACAAGGATGAAGAAGCAGAAGAAGAAGAAGAAGAAGAAGAAGAAGAAGAAGAAGAAGAAGAAGAAGAAAAAGAAGAAAGCTGAATAAATAATAAATGAATCCTAATTACCACTACTTTACACCATTCAAAGTTTTAAATATTTCAAAATAAGATAGTACACACTTGATAACTTGGAAACAAAGTTTACCTTCATTGCGTACTCTGCAGGAGAACAATTAAAAACAGAACAGTCATTTTTAACTTAAACTCAAATTATAAAAACTTTCACTACATTCATCACCTTCACAATGTCGAGGAACTTCTTTTTTTCCTGTTTCCGTTTTCTAAACTAGTTCAATTTCGATTTTCCTTTGTTTCAGATTATGATATTTCCTGCTAACAGAGGTCTCTTTTCTTTTGCGTTCTCTGGATTGACGAGTACGGCAGAAGACACCTCTGCCATTGGTCGAAATTCACTGTGTTGAGCATGCACGGCGGTTACTTAGCGACCGAATCCGTACGTCATACTTCATGTTGTGTGGGCTCACTAAACAACAGCGGAATTACTGTAAAGGAATGCGTGGGACACAGTGGGCTCAAGTCACAGTCAGCAAACATATCATTGGGCATGCGGTTTGAAGAGTGCCGTCCAAGGTTTGTCGATGGCGGCTGGATCAGAGCGAGTTTCAACGCATGGCAAAAGTCTTTTCACGTGCTCGTCAACCGAGCGAACGCAAAAGAAAGGAAACCTCTCCTAGCAGGGAAATTATGATAATTGAAAATTAGAAAAAAAATTTATTAAACTGGCTTGAAAAATTTTAAACTAAGAAAAAAAAGTTAACATGTACACTGAGCCAAGAGACCATACCTAAATTTTAACCGAAGATATAAAATAATTCAAATTTGCCAAGCCGTTATATCCCCGAATGATCGGTTCGTAATTATTACTTAGTTCTTATTACCCTTCACACCTATTATTATCCTTTATAATTTAGGAGTTTCAGTGAATGCATTTTAAATTTGTACATCTGTTACATCTTTTACTTTGCAAGTGAAAATTCATTCATAGCACAAAGTGTGATCCCATTATGAACTTCAATTAATCAGCTGAGCACACGTAGATATTCTCCAAAATCCCTTTTAACCTCGGTGGGTGCGGACTGCAAAACCTTCAGTTGCTTTAGACAAAATTCGATTGCGCCTTAAATTTACTCAGAAAGCGAGACAAAAGGGCCATTTATACGGGAGAAAATAAGAGGCGTCTTAAATAAGAAGCGAAATGCTCGTATAAATGGTAAAAAACAAGCGTTCGCGTCATATTTTAGACGCGACTTACATACGACGCGTCTTATCTTGAAACAGAATTTTCGGCTGTTCGGCTATTTTGTCCGCGTCTTAAATAAGTTAAGAACAACTTGATAACTGAGAACGACTTGATAACTGCGTCGTGACAAGCGCCAATTAAGTTATTTTTTTGTTTTAATTCATTGGATTAAAAGAGTTTTCAATTCGCAACTTTGCGGATGAAAATTACAAAGGTGGTAACTGTGAATTAACAGTTATTCTTCTAGGGCGTGCCAGATTTATAATGATAAATAACCAAATAAGACGCGAACCATTTAGACGAGATGTTCGCGCCGTATGTAGAACGTAACGCGGACGTATAAATGGTACAGTTCCCGTCCTATTTAAGACGCGTGTTATTTTCTCCCGTGTAAATGGCCCTAATAATATATTTAGATTTTCTCGTGAAGATAAAGGAAGAATTTAGTAGTTAGCGTGAAAACGTGAAACCAACAAACCTAAAAAAGATCGTGTCGGGAAATGTTCAAAAGCATGAACCGTGAAAAGCCAGTCTAATAATCTAATTCGCAGTGTTTGGCAGAAGAAAACAGCTACAATTTCTGCAAAGTAGTCAGTTTTGATGAGTTACATTGCAGCAATTGAAAAGGCCGAGTACCAGTTTTCGAGCAAAGGCTTGGGTCAGTAGTAAAGCATCATTTTATGAGTGTCATGGTACTTTGAAAACAGGGATATTGGTTTGCATTAGTTTTGCTGGTGTTCATGATCTTACCTTGATTTTAAGATGCGTTTAGAGAGAAAAGCGATGATCAAATGATTAAAGGTGAGAGAAAAGTTTGTTTGGTCGATGACAGAAATTCTTGTTGAGGCTCTCGATTTCCATGGACACTCAACATAGTATTTATTGAGCCGGCCACATTTTCTTTCATGAACAAAGTGTCTTCATTTCAAATTTACAGGAGAGCAGATTTTACGACCTCTCCGCTTGGATATCGCTTTATTTATATGCAATTATTTCAAGGAAAAGAAGCTCATTGGACAATATATATTCACCATTATGCGTTTCCTTCACATAACATTTCTTATTTATTGTCACCGCATTGTAATAATAATCGATTTAAAAATGTTTGGTGTGTAGCCATGCCTATTAAAAATAATAAAAAAGTTGACACTGGCTAAAATATTGTGTTGGACGTTTCGGCAACTACTGTTGCCTTCTTCAGCAGGGATAAAAAATGCAAAAATCTAACGGCGTCCTGATGGTACACGATGCGTATAAATATTAAATCGCACCTCAAACGAATATTTCAAAATAAAATAGACAATAAAAACAAAGGTCTCCAGAGCATTCTAAAATATTACTACAAATTCTTTATGTTATTGTAAACGTTTCGAAGTGCTATATGCTCGTTTATAGCGTTCGTGTCTCGCAAGGAATGCCAAGCCTCAAGAATAAGTCTTTGTCGCCATGCCGATGACTTGTCAACAATTTCGACATTCATCAAGTCTATTTGGTGATTGTAGCACATGTGGTGTTTGGCCAACAAAGAGTTTCCATCTAATGTTGCTACGGCCTTTGTGTGCTCTTTTACGCGTGTTTTTAGCGCGCGCGATGTCTGACCGATGTAAACACAATCACAATCGTTGCATTTGATCTTGTACACGATTCCTCTGGAGGCCTCCCTCTCGATCTTGTCTTTTGGTTTTTTAAGTATGTATTCAAAGCATTAGGAAAAGTGCTTAAGTAAATAGCTGTCTGTTCAGTACAGATGATCACTCGCCTAGATAGCCAAAGTAAGTAACAGATGTTGACACTATTTTCCGGCCGCCATATTGGTGCACCACAGATGTGCACCAACATGGCGTTTTCATACTGGGCTCAGTAAATTTCTGCGAAACATTTCGACGAATATCTGAAGTTTGGGGAAACGAACGGGCCTAAAACTTGAAGAAGTGTCTTCTTCATTTATCTTCTACAACATCACGAATTCTTGACTTTTTCCACTGCATTGTTTTCGATTTATTTTTTTATTGCGTGACAGTGAAAACGATCTATTGTCTATTTTATTTTGAAATATTTGTTTGAGGTGCGATTTAATATTTATACGCATCGTGTACCATCAGGACGCCGTTAGATTTTTGCATTTTTTATCCCTGCTGAAGAAGGCAACAGTAGTTGCCGAAACGTCCAACACAATATTTTAGCCAGTGTCAACTTTTTTTTATTTTTAATAATCGATTTACCTTACAGCCAACTCCGGGGTCTTCTTCCTCGTTTCTAACAGCAACACGTTGAAAAACTAAATTTGTTCAAGTTTTAATTGGAGGGGCAGGGGTCGTTCAACTACATTTAGTACGAATCTTTGGTTTTTCTATTAAACATATTGTTGAGCTTTGTTATTCCTCAAATCTGGAAATTCATATATTTTTGCATAGCAATTTTAGCACAAAATTTTCAACACCCATTTGGCAAAAAAATTGGGTTATATTTTTAGGTGACGTTTTCGTCTGGCGCTGTCGCCCAATCGCCGTGGCCACTTCTAGATTTATCTTTCATCCTTATAAAAACTATCAAAGAGTCAAAAGTCCTTTTACCAAAATCTTGATGTTCAGAGATTGTCACAATCGATAAATGAGGGACAAGAAGGGGAGGGAGGAAGATAGACCTGGGAACAAGGTTGAAGAAGAAGAAGAAGAAGAAGAGAGCTGAATAAAAAATAAATGAATCCTATTTACCAGGGAAATTATGATAATTGAAAATTAGAAAAAAAATTTATTAAACTGGCTTGAAAAATTTTAAACTAAGAAAAAAAAGTTAACATGTACACTGAGCCAAGAGACCATACCTAAATTTTAACCGAAGATATAAAATAATTCAAATTTGCCAAGCCGTTATATCCCCGAATGATCGGTTCGTAATTATTACTTAGTTCTTATTACCCTTCACACCTATTATTATCCTTTATAATTTAGGAGTTTCAGTGAATGCATTTTAAATTTGTACATCTGTTACATCTTTTACTTTGCAAGTGAAAATTCATTCATAGCACAAAGTGTGATCCCATTATGAACTTCAATTAATCAGCTGAGCACACGTAGATATTCTCCAAAATCCCTTTTAACCTCGGTGGGTGCGGACTGCAAAACCTTCAGTTGCTTTAGACAAAATTCGATTGCGCCTTAAATTTACTCAGAAAGCGAGACAAAAGGGCCATTTATACGGGAGAAAATAAGAGGCGTCTTAAATAAGAAGCGAAATGCTCGTATAAATGGTAAAAAACAAGCGTTCGCGTCATATTTTAGACGCGACTTACATACGACGCGTCTTATCTTGAAACAGAATTTTCGGCTGTTCGGCTATTTTGTCCGCGTCTTAAATAAGTTAAGAACAACTTGATAACTGAGAACGACTTGATAACTGCGTCGTGACAAGCGCCAATTAAGTTATTTTTTTGTTTTAATTCAATTGGATTAAAAGAGTTTTCAATTCGCAACTTTGCGGATGAAAATTACAAAGGTGGTAACTGTGAATTAACAGTTATTCTTCTAGGGCGTGCCAGATTTATAATGATAAATAACCAAATAAGACGCGAACCATTTAGACGAGATGTTCGCGCCGTATGTAGAACGTAACGCGGACGTATAAATGGTACAGTTCCCGTCCTATTTAAGACGCGTGTTATTTTCTCCCGTGTAAATGGCCCTAATAATATATTTAGATTTTCTCGTGAAGATAAAGGAAGAATTTAGTAGTTAGCGTGAAAACGTGAAACCAACAAACCTAAAAAAGATCGTGTCGGGAAATGTTCAAAAGCATGAACCGTGAAAAGCCAGTCTAATAATCTAATTCGCAGTGTTTGGCAGAAGAAAACAGCTACAATTTCTGCAAAGTAGTCAGTTTTGATGAGTTACATTGCAGCAATTGAAAAGGCCGAGTACCAGTTTTCGAGCAAAGGCTTGGGTCAGTAGTAAAGCATCATTTTATGAGTGTCATGGTACTTTGAAAACAGGGATATTGGTTTGCATTAGTTTTGCTGGTGTTCATGATCTTACCTTGATTTTAAGATGCGTTTAGAGAGAAAAGCGATGATCAAATGATTAAAGGTGAGAGAAAAGTTTGTTTGGTCGATGACAGAAATTCTTGTTGAGGCTCTCGATTTCCATGGACACTCAACATAGTATTTATTGAGCCGGCCACATTTTCTTTCATGAACAAAGTGTCTTCATTTCAAATTTACAGGAGAGCAGATTTTACGACCTCTCCGCTTGGATATCGCTTTATTTATATGCAATTATTTCAAGGAAAAGAAGCTCATTGGACAATATATATTCACCATTATGCGTTTCCTTCACATAACATTTCTTATTTATTGTCACCGCATTGTAATAATAATCGATTTAAAAATGTTTGGTGTGTAGCCAGGCATATTAAAAATAATAAAAAAGTTGACACTGGCTAAAATATTGTGTTGGACGTTTCGGCAACTACTGTTGCCTTCTTCAGCAGGGATAAAAAATGCAAAAATCTAACGGCGTCCTGATGGTACACGATGCGTATAAATATTAAATCGCACCTCAAACGAATATTTCAAAATAAAATAGACAATAAAAACAAAGGTCTCCAGAGCATTCTAAAATATTACTACAAATTCTTTATGTTATTGTAAACGTTTCGAAGTGCTATATGCTCGTTTATAGCGTTCGTGTCTCGCAAGGAATGCCAAGCCTCAAGAATAAGTCTTTGTCGCCATGCCGATGACTTGTCAACAATTTCGACATTCATCAAGTCTATTTGGTGATTGTAGCACATGTGGTGTTTGGCCAACAAAGAGTTTCCATCTAATGTTGCTACGGCCTTTGTGTGCTCTTTTACGCGTGTTTTTAGCGCGCGCGATGTCTGACCGATGTAAACACAATCACAATCGTTGCATTTGATCTTGTACACGATTCCTCTGGAGGCCTCCCTCTCGATCTTGTCTTTTGGTTTTTTAAGTATGTATTCAAAGCATTAGGAAAAGTGCTTAAGTAAATAGCTGTCTGTTCAGTACAGATGATCACTCGCCTAGATAGCCAAAGTAAGTAACAGATGTTGACACTATTTTCCGGCCGCCATATTGGTGCACCACAGATGTGCACAAACATGGCGTTTTCATACTGAGCTCTGTAAATTTCTGCGAAACATTTCGACGAATATCTGAAGTTTGGGGAAACGAACGGGCCTAAAACTTGAAGAAGTGTCTTCTTCATTTATCTTCTACAACATCACGAATTCTTGACTTTTTCCACTGCATGGTTTTCGATTTATTTTTTTATTGCGTGACAGTGAAAACGATCTATTGTCTATTTTATTTTGAAATATTTGTTTGAGGTGCGATTTAATACTTATACGCATCGTGTACCATCAGGACGCCATTAGATTTTTGCATTTTTTATCCCTGCTGAAGAAGGCAACAGCAGTTGCCGAAACGTCCAACACAATATTTTAGCCAGTGTCAACTTTTTTTTTATTTTTAATAATCGATTTACCTTACAGCCAACTCCGGGGTCTTCTTCCTCGTTTCTAACAGCAACACGTTGAAAAACTAAATTTGTTCAAGTTTTAATTGGAGGGGCAGGGGTCGTTCAACTACATTTAGTACGAATCTTTGGTTTTTCTATTAAATATATTGTTGAGCTTTGTTATTCCTTAAATCTGGAAATTCATATATTTTTGCATAGCAATTTTAGCACAAAATTTTCAACACCCATGTGGCAAAAAAATTGGGTTATATTTTTAGGTGACGTTTTCGTCTGGCGCTGTCGCCCAATCGCCGTGGCCACTTCTAGATTTATCTTTCATCCTTATAAAAACTATCAAAGAGTCAAAAGTCCTTTTACCAAAATCTTGATGTTCAGAGATTGTCACAATCGATAAATGAGGGACAAGAAGGGGAGGGAGGAAGATAGACCTGGGAACAAGGTTGAAGAAGAAGAAGAAGAAGAAGAAGAAGAAGAAGAAGAAGAAGAAGAAGAAGAAGAGAGCTGAATAAAAAATAAATGAATCCTATTTACCACTATTTTACACCATTTAAAGTTTTAAATATTTCAAGATAAGATAGTACACACTTGATAACTTGGAAACAAAGTTTACCTTCATTGCGTACTCTGCAGGAGAACAATTAAAAACAGAACAGTCATTTTTAACTTGAACTCAAATTAGAAAATCTTTCACTACATTCATCACCTTCACAATGTCGAGGAACTTCTTTTTTTCCTGTTTCCGTTTTCTAAACTAGTTCAATTTCGATTTTCCTTTGTTTCAGATTATGATATTTCCTGCTAACAGAGGTCTCTTTTCTTTTGCGTTCTCTGGATTGACGAGTACGGCAGAAGACACCTCTGCCATTGGTCGAAATTCACTGAGTTGAGCATGCACGGCGGTTACTTAGCGACCGAATCCGTACGTCATACTTCATGTTGTGTGGGCTCACTAAACAACAGCGGAATTACTGTAAAGGAATGCGTGGGACACAGTGGGCTCAAGTCACAGTCAGCAAACATATCATTGGGCATGCGGTTTGAAGAGTGCCGTCCAAGGTTTGTCGATGGCGGCTGAATCAGAGCGAGTTTCAACGCATGGCAAAAGTCTTTTCACGTGCTCGTCAACCGAACCAACGCAAAAGAAAAGAAACCTCTCCTAGCAGGGAAATTATGATAATTGAAAATTAGAAAAAAAATATATTCAACTGGCTTGAAAAATTTTAAACTAAGAAAAAAAAATTAACATGTACACTGAGCCAAGAGACCATACCTAATTAAATTTTAACTGAAGTATAAAATAATTCAAATTTGTCAAGCCGTTATATTCCCGAATGATCGGTTCGTAATTATTACCAGCACTTATTACCCTTCCAACATATTATTATCCTTTACAATTTAGGAGTTTCAGTGAATGCAATTTAAATTTTTACATCTGTTACATGTTTTACTTTACAAGTGAAAATTCATTCATAGCACAAAGTGTGATCCCATTATGAACTTCAATTAATCAGCAGAGCACACGTAGATATTCTCCAAAATCCCTTTTAACCTCGGTGGGTGCGGACTGCAAAACCTCCAGTTGCTTTAGACAAAATTCGATTGCGCCTTAAATTTACTCAGAAAGCGAGACAATAGGGCCATTTATACGGGAGAAAATAAGAGGCGTCTTAAATAAGAAGCGAAATGCTCGTATAAATGGTACAAAACAAGCGTTCGCGTCATATTTTAGACGCGACTTACATATGACGCGTCTTATCTTGAAACAGGATTTTCGGCTGTTCTGTAAGATCGTTTTCACGTGACCTCATCATTTTCTAAAATCCAAAACTAAAGAGCCACGAAAGTTTTTATCCTCATCAGGCATAAGAGGCGGTAAATTTGTATCCATTTGCATTTTTAAAGCTCAATAGCGTGCTTCGTTTGGAAACCAGAGCATTTTGAATTTCTGAGTTATAGCGGTGCGTGACACGAGGCGACGATCAAGTTTATTGAGAAATATATATTTATCTCATGGTTTTGAGCCATTTTAGAATTTAAAGCATTAGGAAAAGTGCTTAAGTAAATAGCTGTCTGTTAAGTACAGATGATCACTCGCCTAGATAGCCAAAGTAAGTAACAGATGTTGACACTATTTTCCGGCCGCCATATTGGTGCACCACAGCTGTGCACCAACATGGCGTTTTCATACTGAGCTCTGTAAATTTCTGCGAAACATTTCGACGAATATCTGAAGTTTGGGGAAACGAACGGGCCTAAAACTTGAAGAAGTGTCTTCTTCATTTATCTTCTACAACATCACGAATTCTTGACTTTTTCCACTGCATGGTTTTTGATTTATTTTTTTATCGCGTGACAGTGAAAACGGTCTATTGTCTATTTTTTTTTGAAGTATTTGTTTGAGGTGCGATTTAATATTTATACGCATCGTGTACCATCAGGACGCCGTTAGATTTTTGCATTTTTTATCCCTGCTGAAGAAGGCAACAGTAGTTGCCGAAACGTTCAACACAATATTTTAGCCAGTGTCAACTTTTTTTTTATTTTTAATAATCGATTTACCTTACAGCCAACTCCGGGGTCTTCTTCCTCGTTTCTAACAGCAACACGTTGAAAAACTAAATTTGTTCAAGTTTTAATTGGAGGGGCAGGGGTCGTTCAACTACATTTAGTACGAATCTTTGGTTTTTTTATTTAACGTATTGTTGAGCTTTGTTATTCTTCAAATCTGGAAATTCATATATTTTTGCATAGCATTCATTTTTAGCACAAAATTTTTCAACACCCATGTGGCAAAAAAATTGGGTTATATTTTTAGGTGACGTTTTCGTCTGGTGCTATCGCCCAATCGCCGTGGCCACTTCTAGATTTATCTTTCATCCTTATAAAAACTATCAAAGAGTCAAAAGTCCTTTTACCAAAATCTTGATGTTCAGAGATTGTCACAATCGATAAATGAGGGACAAGAAGGGGAGGGAGGAAGATAGGTTGAAGAAGAAGAAGAAGAAGAAAGCTGGATAAGAAATAAATGAATCCTATTTACCACTATTTTACACCATTTAAAGTTTTAAATATTTCAAGATAAGATAGTACACACTTGATAACTTGGAAACAAAGTTTACCTTCATTGCGTACTCTGCAGGAGAACAATTAAAAACAGAACAGTCATTTTTAACTTGAACTCAAATTATAAAATCTTTCACTACATTCATCACCTTCACAATGTCGAGGAACTTCTTTTTTTCCTGTTTCCGTTTTCTAAACTAGTTCAATTTCGATTTTCCTTTGTTTCAGATTATGATATTTCCTGCTAACAGAGGTCTCTTTTCTTTTGCGTTCTCTGGATTGACGAGTACGGCAGAAGACACCTCTGCCATTGGTCGAAATTCACTGCGTTGAGCATGCACGGCGGTTACTTAGCGACCGAATCCGTACGTCATACTTCATGTTGTGTGGGCTCACTAAACAACAGCGGAATTACTGTAAAGGAATGCGTGGGACACAGTGGGCTCAAGTCACAGTCAGCAAACATATCATTGGGCATGCGGTTTGAAGAGTGCCGTCCAAGGTTTGTCGATGGCGGCTGGATCAGAGCGAGTTTCAACGCATGGCAAAAGTCTTTTCACGTGCTCGTCAACCGAGCGAACGCAAAAGAAAGGAAACCTCTCCTAGCAGGGAAATTATGATAATTGAATATATTAAACTGGCTTGAAAAATTTTAAACTAAGAAAAAAAAATTAACATGTACACTGAGCCAAGAGACCATACCTAAATTTTAACTGAAGTATGAAATAATTCAAATTTGTCAAGCCGTTATATTCCCGAATGATCGGTTAGTAATTATTACCAGCACTTATTACCCTTCGAACCTATTATTATCCTCTACAATTTAGGAGTTTCAGTGAATGCAATTTAAATTTTTACATCTGTTACATGTTTTACTTTACAAGTGAAAATTCATTCATAGCACAAAGTGTGATCCTATTATTAACTTCAATTAATCAGCTGAGCCGGCACACGTAGATATTCTCCAAAATCCCTTTTAACCTCGGTGGGTGCGGACTGCAAAACCTTTAGTTGCTTTAGTCAAAATTCGATTGCACCTTAGATTTACTCAGAAAGCGAGACAATAGGGAGAAAATAAGAGGCGTCTTAAATAAGACGCGAAATGCTCGTATAAATGGTACAAAACAAGCGTTTTGAAACAGAATTTTCGGCTGTTCGGCTATTTTGTCCGCGTCTTAAATAACAACAACTTGATAACTGAGAACGACTTGATAACTGCGTCGTGACAAGCGCCAATTAAGTTATTTTTTGTTTTAATTCAATTGGATTAAAAGAGTTTTCAATTCGCAACTTTGCGGACGAAAATTACAAAGGTGGTAACTGTGAATTAACAGTTATTCTTCTAGGGCGTGCCAGATTTATAATGATAAATAACCAAATAAGACGCGAACCATTTAGACGAGAAGTTCGCGTCGTATGTAGGACGCATAAATGGTACAGTTCCCGTCCTGTTTAAGACGCGTCTTATTTTCTCCAGTGTAAATGGCCCTAACAATATATTTAGATTTTCTCGTGAAGGTGAAGGAAGAATTTAGCAGTTAGCGTGAAAACGTGAAATTAACAAACCTAAAAAAGATCGTGTCGTGAAATGTTCAAAAGCATGAACCGTGAAAAGCCAGTCTAATAATCTAATTCGCAGTGTTTGGCAGAAGAAAACAGCTACGATTTCTGCAAAGTAGTCAGTTTTCATGAGTTACATTGCAGCAATTGAAAAGGCCGAGTACCAGTTTTCGAGCAAAGGCTTGGGTCAGTAGTAAAGCATCATTTTATGAGTGTCATGGTACTTTGAAAACAGGGATATTGGTTTGCATTAGTTTTGCTGGTGTTCATGATCTTACCTTGATTTTAAGATGCGTTTAGAGAGAAAAGCGATGATCAAATGATTAAAGGTGAGAGAAAAGTTTGTTTGGTCGATGACAGAAATTCTTGTTGAGGCTCTCGATTTCCATGGACACTCAACATAGTATTTATTGAGCCGGCCACATTTTCTTTCATGAACAAAGTGTCTTCATTTCAAATTTACGGGAGAGGAGATTTTACGACCTCTGATTGGCTAAATAGAGTTTCAATTGCATTTTGCAAGTTATTGGATATCGCTTTATTTACATGCAATTATTTCAAGGAAAAGAAGCGCATCGGACAATATATATTCACCATTATGCGTTTCCTTCACATAACATTTCTTATTTATTGTCACCGCAATGTAATAATAATCGATTTACCTTACAGCCAACTCCGGGGTCTTCTTCCTCGTTTCTAACAGCAACACGTTGAAAAACTAAATTTGTTCAAGTTTTAACTGGAACAAGGCAGGGGTCGTTTAACTACATTTAGTACGAATCTTTGGTTTTTCTATTAAACATATTGTTGAGCTTTGTTATTCCTCTAATCTGGAAATTCATATATTTTTGCATAGCAATTTTAGCACAAAATTTTTCAACACCCATGTGGCAAAAAAATTGGTGACGTTTTCGTCTGGCGCTGTCGCCCAATCGCTGTAGCCACTTCTAGATTTACCTTTCATCCTTATAAAAACTATCAAAGAGTCAAAAGTCCTTTTACCGAAATCTTGATGTTCAGAGATTGTCAGAACCGATAAATGAGGGACAAGAAAGAGTTCGTTTTTGAAGTGGTGTAAAGGATTGTCGGGACAGAAATAGTGTAAAAAAATCTGAAAAGAATATTGAAGGCATGTCGGATTGAATGAGGACAACATTCTGTTGAGAATTAATTATCCGGCCCCTTTTTTCGTTTCAGTGAAGAAATATGACTTTTAGTCGGGGATGGGAGGGAAGCGGGAGCTTGCGAAAACGGGGCATGAGGCTTGACCTTCAAACAAACGCAGGCAACAACTGCTGAATTGTATCGCGGTCGTCGGGGATAAATTTGAATAAGCCACTTCGAAATTTTTGCATAAGCATTTTTTTTTTTGTTTACCCCAAGAGAAACTGGAAACAATTCTTAGGCAAAATTTGAGGGGACAAACAAGGAGTCTTGTGGTATTTTCCGAAGTGGTCTATTTCATCAGGGGCGCATGACCAAGAATCAACCAATCACGGTGTTCGTTAACGTCTAGGTATATAACGATGGCATTTGTTGCCTTTCACCAACAAGGAATTGCTACAAAAATGGCTGGTTAACATCAAACAGACGGACACGCGCCTGTAAACAAGAATTGCTACTTACGCAAACGGCAAACATTTTTAGGAAGAATGTTTTCAAAAACCGCTTGGAGAACAGAGGATACAGTAGACTGATCCCCGGCGATAGCCATAACTATGATGTCCACTGACCGAGCAGGCGCAAATGTGATAAGGCCTTCTAGTCGGTTGCATTATAGGTCACCAATGGAATGACATGCCACATGTACACGAGTGTCAGCGTCTCGAAAGCCGTCGAAATAGCCGGGACACAATGTTATGCGGGACGAAAACACGGGTTATGGCGAGGGGGAACCGTGAAATACGCGATTTGACCCCGTGTCCTATCCTACCCATTACGTCACGCTCCGGGAAAGAACAGATAAATGACGTCATTTTAGAATCTGTACACTTTTATTAATCGTTTTGAGTCAACCTGTGAAATCTTATAACATTGTACCCAAGTTCTCATCATCAGATTTATTAAGTTATGTCTTTATGTCGTTCTAGTGGACAACATGCAGACGAAACCACCCTGAAAACACTTATTCACAAAGATATTTTGCTGAGTACAAGTCAACTTGCCTCAAGGTATTCAACACTCAGTTATAGGCGCTTGATAACACTATGATGGCAAAATGGTTGGTAGTGAAATCTTCCTGGTGAATTCTCGAGTAGACGGAGTCATAAAGGGCCTCTGCGGCGCCCGGTGTCCAGGGTATATTACTTGATTCTAATAGTTCCGTCCAATCTGCTATTCTGACTCCCAGTTAGGGTATCTACTTCCAACCCCACACCTCTGCCATTAACGACGAAGTAAAAATTTCTTCTTCGGACTTATAGCTTTTGTAAATAATAAAAATATTAATAATTAATTCATTAATTATCTAATTAAATATGACGAAAACTTTGTGCTTTTAGGAATACAATTAACGTAATCAAGAAGTAAAACAAGAACTAATAGCTAAGAGCGTGTAGCTGTGTAATTGTGTGTCACGGGAGGCTTGCTAGTCAATCAAAATCTTTGCATAATCTGAAGGAAAGGAGCGCGGGTGGGGGGGGGGGGGAAATTTTTTTTTTACACCACTTGTAGTTACAAGTCTTTTTTTGTCAACCAAAGATTTTGTTTTCCTCTCACTTTTCCGATGCAAAATTTGTTTGAAGTAGTTGCCGAACCCATCTCACTCCATCGCAAAATATTTTAATCATCCGGCAAACGGTTACCCTTGACATTCATTGAGAAAAGCTAGTGAACTTTCCGTGGAAAATGTTAAGTAAATCTGGAGCTCAAAAAATATCTCGGAGCTCTGTGACGACCTCGTACTGTAAATGACAGTTACACGCTTCGAGTGAGGACAATGTGCGAGCCAGCGAGCCGTGCGAGCCATGCGAGCCATGACTGCGAGTCAGGCGAGTCACGCGAGAGAATATGGCGAGCCATGCTAGTCAACATGCGAGTCACTCGCGTTTTAAAATGGGTGCTTAAACTTAAATGCGAAATTCGCATGAGTCGCTGGCTCGGAGATTGTCCAGCCGCGCACGCTCCCAGTTATAGCCTCCTGAGTAAATATATGACTCAGTTACAACTTTTCAGGGAATAGACCTCGTCCCCGGCATGTGAAGAGGGCATGACATGGTGTTAACGAACGATGTTCAACCCTGAAGCGGCCTCCATTGACCAGTAAAGTTGTCTGACATTAGACAGAGTAAAATCTGTTACTGCAATTTTCATAATTCAGCGGAATCTTTAATACCTTCAAGCGCTAAGCGCCAAACTTTTGGCTTCCATCAATCAAATTTCCGAACATAGCCGGGAAGATCGACTCCGCCTCCGGAAAGTGAATTGGAGTTTTGTTTAGTTCACACTTTCGAACACCATGTTTTTAGGGGTGCGTTCGATTGGGAAATCTGGATTTAGATCTTAAAATCTGGATCTTCGGATTTCCAGTCGAACACAAAATCCGAAAACGGATTTCGCGACGGATTTTATTAATTGAAATCCTTACCCGACATGGATTTGCAATTAGTGAATCTGCGACAAATTCCGTTTTCAGAATTTGTGTTCGATTGGAAATCCGAAGATCCAGATTTTAGGATCTAAATCCAGATTTCTCAATCGAACGCTCCCTAGAAATTCTTCAGTAAAAAGAATCGTGCAGATTCCATCGTTTTTCATCGGCGTCGAGTTCGAATGTACCGTGGGAACCAAAGGTGCTGATTGGTGGGTTATGTCACGCATCAATTGATTTCGTCATCTGTGGTTGGCGTCGGAAGTTTGAATGATGGAAGCAAAAACGCAGTTTGGCCGTTGGCGCTTGAAGATGAATTCCGCAGAATTATGAAAAACGCAGTAAAATTTAAAGGGTCAAGTGTTCCTTTTCACCATTTTACAAAGAAAGCTAGTCAAGAGTGTAAGAGACGGGGTTTCGACTGCCATCTACAAAGCACTGTCCTCGCTAAGTCCGGCATTTTCTGCGCTTTGTGCTTCTTGTTTGCTTCCTGCGGCAACTCCGTTCCTCGCCTCTGGGCCGTGAAAATTCACGGGCGGTACCTTCGACTCGGAGTCCCCAACAAATCCGCGATGAGTCACGCCAACCTCCGGCATCTTCTTGTCGGCCGCACTTCCGGGCGTAACCGTGACAACGGTAACCTTTCCGGCTTCTGCGTCGGTTTCGAGCTTTCCTGCTTCCGGTTCCATTTTGGTCCAGTATTCTGGATACCATTTCTTCCGGAAAAAGAAGTAGTAAATGGCAAAGAGGCTCACCAGGGTTACAAGGACGCCAACTAGACATAATCCCACTATTTCTAGCGTCCCTATTGTTTTGCCCTTCGCTCCCGTCGGTCCTGTATACTTTGGAGTTGTGGTCGGATTGCTTTTCAAGGTGGAAACTGTGAAGTGAGAAGCGAAAAAAGGATAAAAGAACAATTTACAAGGCTAAAAGTTTGTACAAGTAAAAAAAAAAAAAAGTTTTAAAAGTGAAAAACCGTAATGTCGAAAACGTTCAATTTTTTACTTTTCAAATTTTCTAGCCTTGGAAATAGTTCTTTTTAAACTTAAGCAAACTTAATGGACACAAACTAGGATATTACTTAACATAATTGACAGCCGTTGTCAACATAACCTTTGAATATGAAACAGCGATTTTAAGTGTTAAGTGTTAATGAGTACAAATAACACATAAAAAATTGTATACCGTATCCCAAGAAGTAGATCTAGCAATGAGGGAACTATTCGGCACCCGAGGAGGAGACGTCTTACTCCGCATGCAGAAGGCGGTCATCTCTCACTCTCTAAACATTGCGCGCACTTTTAAAGTGCTAACTTGAAGAGACGGACAATAAGCGATAAGAGTCACTAACTGTATATAGATATGTATATAGTTATTTTAGGTTTTATATATTATATTTTAGGTTTTATATTTTATATATTTTATTGTTATTTTAGGACTTGAGTGTGGATTCGATGCTGGTGACCTCGGCCTGTTCGAGAACCTCGACGTTGGTGACGAAGTCGCTCCAGTGGATGTTGAGGATGGTGCGGAGGCAACGCTGATGGAAGCGCTCGAGGAGTCTAATGTGGCCCCGTTAGGTCACCCACGCCTCGGAGCCGTAGAGAAGGGTGGTGAGAACTACGGCTCGGTAGACAAGGATCTTGGCTTTCTTCTTCAGGTTCTTGTTGTTTCACACCCTTTTGTACAGTCTACCAAAGGCACTGTTTGCTTTAGCAAGCCTGTTGTCCACTTCTTTGTCTATCCTGGCGTCTGATGAGATGATGCAGCCCAGGTATGTGAACTGCTGGACTGACTTCAGCTCGGTTTCGCCGATAGTGATGGTGGGCGGATGATAGTCTTCCTGTGGAGCGGGCTGGCAGAGAGCCTCCGTCTTTTTTAGGCTGACCTCGAGGTCGGCAGCTAGGCAGCGTCTACGAAGCAAGTCGTGAAGCGCTGCAGGGCTCTTTCTGTGTGGGCGAAAAGAGCAGCAACGTCTGCGAAGTGGAGGTCCCGGAACAGCCTCTCCTTGGTCTTGGTGTGGGCTTGAAGGCGCCGAGGGTTGAACAGGCTGCCGTCCAGCCGGCACCTGGCGTACACCCCCTCCTCGTCATACAAGTCTTCAGTGGCCTGCTTGAGCATCATACTGAGGAAGACGCTGAAGAGAGTCGCTGCCAGGACGCAACCCTGCTTCACGCCGTTGGAGATGGGGAAGGGCTCGGACAGGTCGCCGTTGAGTCTGATCTGGCCGCGTTGGTCTTCATGCAGCTGGATCACCATCTCAAGGAAATTGGGCGGGAAGGAGGGGAGGGGGGGAGGGGAGACAGCCGAGACGCTCGAGGATCAGCCTGAGGCCTTTCCTGCTGACGGTGTCAAAGGCATTGGTGAGGTCTACAAACTTTGAGTACAGTCCTTTGTTTTGTTCGCGGCACTTTTCTTGTAATTGCCGGAGGACGAACACCATGTCCGTTGTTCCTCTGTTTGCTCTGAAGCCGCAGTGGCTTTTGGGGAGATTTTCTTCGGCAATGGTTCGTACGAGCCTGTTGAGCAGGATCCTGGTGAGGACTTTTCCGGCTATCAACAAACGGATGATCCCTAGATAGTTTGAGCAGTCTGACTTCTCTCCCTCGTTATTGCACGGAGTGATGATGACTGCGTCGCGGAGGTCTTGAGGGAGCCTGCCCTGTTCCCAGCAGCTGACAGAGTTCACGAAGCTTGCGGTTCAGGGTAGGACCTCCATGCTTCCAGATCTCTGGTGGAATACTGTCAACTCCAGGGGTACCCAAGGGATAAATGTATGCGGGATGACTTGATCGTGCGTTCTGTGCATTTTTGAATAACCGTGGATTGAATTGAATCAAGGTCGATATGAAGAAGGGAAAAACCGAAAGAAGTTCCATCTGTTGATGCATGTAGAGAATACCAAGTGAGATGGAAGTTAGCGTCAAGCCAAATGTCACTGTTACCCACTCCCATGGGAAATTTGTCACTGCCTTGCTTTTTCCGAATATTCAAATTTCCCGCTAGAGCAACAATCGGAAGTTTTTAATTCTCCTCGGCGTTTAGCATGATATTGCTCTCACAACAAAGACTATTGTCATGAAAATTGCCTTTTGAGGCCATTTTCACACCAGATAACAACTAGCCAGTAGCAAAAATACCATAATACTCTTTGCTTGTCCCTCCAAAATTTTGCATAACCATTGTTTTAATTTTCTCTTGGGACACACAATGGTCCAAGGACAAAGTGGAAACGATGCTTAAGAAAAATTTTGGAGGGACAAACAAGGAGTATTATGGTATTTTTGATACTGGCTGATAGCTTTTGGTCATGAAATTAAGACGCATTTCTTGTTACGGTAATATGCACACTTTAGGCATTTTTGTCATGCTGTATTTGTGATCATTAACACTTAGCATTCGACAGTCATTTAAAAACTGCTTTATCAAGAAATTCTAATACCTGAAGGTGTTTGGCTTGGAGTTTGAGAGACACGCGTAGAAACAATCAGTCTAATCGTTGAAGAACCGGAAGGCTGTGATACTGAGGACGAAACAGCAGGGCTGGGAACACTACTCGAAGCAGCTGTCCCTGATGTTCTCGGCGAGGCGGACACAGTCGGAGCAGGGCTGAGAACACTACTCAAAGCAGCTGTCCCTGATGATCTCGGCGAGGCGGACACAGTCGGACTCGGTGAAATGTTGGCTGATGTAAAAAGGTAAAGAGCTTATGTAAGACGTGAAAGTGATTTTGCGACTCACTCGGTTTCGCATCAACTACACTCAGCGGTTGACTTGAAATCTGGAGCGCGATTATTCTATCTTGTTTAGGTTATAAAACAATACGGGCGAAGTACCCTGTGACTGGATGGGCACGAACGGTTTTCAAGTAAATACAGCAAATGGGTGGTTACCGGCGGCGGATCCAGACCTTGAGGTAAGGGGGGCCCGCTCTCAAAAATTTATTTTTGAACTTTCGCGGTTTTGGTGTTTTAGTCTTTTTAAGACAGTTTTGTTATAACCAAAAACCCAAAAATTCGACTTTGGTCCGAAAATGAGGTGGGGGGTGGCCGGG
>NC_090876.1:48156895-48161895 GCF_036669935.1 Montipora foliosa
AACACGTTTTGTCAACGTTTTTGCCTGTGAAAAGTTTCCAACATGTCAGGAGGAGTTCAAATTGCTCTAAAATTCTCGAAATTGTCAATTTTTTTTCTAAACTTCCCGAGAGTTTCTAAAATTCTTTTTGATGTCTAAAATTCCCAAACAAATTCCGGAATTATGTAGCTAAGCCTAATTTCCCTTATATTTTCAAAATTTTTCAAATTGTTCTTGTCGCTTCGCGACGCGGGTTATTTTGTGAAAACTTTGAAAATACGCGTGAAATTAAGCCCTCGGGCCCATGCGATTACATATGCTAAACCTAACTTCCTGAAATGCGAGATGATGCATTAAGGTAACGGGATCCTACATGACTCGGCAAACAACCCATACAATTGCAGAACGGCGTAAAAGAAAGGTGCTTTAATCATTCCGGATTAAGGCAAAGACTAATAGTCTAAAATCTGAAAAGGAAATTGTAAAACTTACAACTAAAACTGGAGGCAAAGAGCCAGTCAAAATATATCAAAGGAATGATGGATGATTCGTGCCTCTTTTACGTTTGTTTTCTGAAAAAGGATAGATTTAGTTTCTCCTGTAGAAGTGCTAACCTTGGGCCTAATAAGGCATACAACAACATTCTTCAACTTCTACAGGGTTTGGGCTTTTTCAACAGTTATATTATAACCATAGTATGCATTTTACACTGACCAACTCGAATATCCAACTCGAACTCGGTAAATAGGCAGCATTATCCAATGCAAACATATATAGGATGATTGTAAAAGCCCATTGGTCTAACTTTTTGTAAATACTAAAACATGGAATAACCTGGAGCCACGTACAACCACCTATGATTTTTGGTGGTTGTAGATGATTTAAGCTAGGCGATATTTACGTCTAAATTTTTCTAACGGAAAATCCATTTGGAACAATCCGTAACAACAGAAAAGCTAGAGTAAATTGTTTCACTTTAAGCAACATCTTAAGTAAACAAACAACATGAATATCTTTTTCTTTTTGACTGATTAAATGCGAAAATCTTTAACCATTTTACATAGAGAACAAAATATTGCGACAGAGCGGGGAAAGAATAATTTTTCATCTATCGCTCTTCTTTCGTTGAGGCCTGTTCCAGGGCTCCCACATAGTCGGGAAAACGAATTTGTTTTCTCTTTCCCTACCATCCGGCAGCCTGGAACAGGCTACTTTCGTTGTGGCGACCGGTGTGGTTTAGAAACTGAAGCTCAGAATTCATGCATGGTTTTTGTTTCTTTCAACTCAAGAAGAATATTTTTTGTTTCCTTTCTAACGTTGTTTAAAGATCCAACGGACATTCCATTTCTTTGGAATCTCCTTATCTCTCCAACGAAGTAGTTTCAGCGTAGTTTACGCTTAATCCGGAAATACAAAACCTCCAAGAACTCTCAGACTGCCTTCAATTCCAAAGTTCACTATTTGCATATCCGGACTTACTCTTGCCGCGGCTTACATAAGACGCGAACACCCCGTATAAATGGTACAAAATCTCCGTTGTATACTCGTATAAATAGTTCCTTTCGCGTATTATGTACGCCGCGGCCAGAGTAAGCCGCGGCTTATTTTCTCTCGTATAAACGGCCCTATTGTGTACGTTGTTAGGTTGTGCGCGAAAATTCTTTTTATTTGAGTTTATTTGTTTGATGCGCTTAGTTTTTACGTTTTTTGACAATCGCTGAATACTATAGAACATGACAAAAAAAATAGAAAAAGTGCCTGCTATGTGCGATCAACTGGTAACAGACGTGTTTGAAAAGTCTCCAGTCTACAGAGAAAAAATGGCACGGGGCCGATAAAAACTGGAACGGTTCCAACAGTTTTTACAAAGAAACGGTGAACTTTTATCCGTTCCGCGACGGGTAGATAGACGCCTATGGACCCGTCGCGGAACGGATAAACAGGCGCGTAGCGTGGTCATTTTTTCAAGTACGCACAAGTACATACGATCTAAAAACCTAAGTAAACTAAGCGAAAAATACTGCGTTCTTTATTTCTTGTTCGAAATAGTTGTGTTAATACAAGCAAAGAACAAAGCGTCTTGCCCTTATTTTGAGCAAACTTGGCGCAAACAAAACGTTGTTTTGGTTGTGCTAGCGTGACTGGAATTGTCAACAACGTTCTCGGAACGTCGCTCATTTGCAACTTCGCCTTTTTGTTGCACGCTGACCAAACAACACTGCATTGTTTAGTGTAAAAAAAGTCGATGCAAAACTACGTGAGAACATAGTATAGCTTTTGTTAATTTAGTTTTTAGAATTTAATGAAAGTGGTGTTTTCATAAGGAAATCTTGGTTGCGTACAAGTAAAAGGTTAAAAATAGAAACAATTGCTTAAAATCTCAAAATTTTCTGATCACTTCAAGTACGCACGTGCGTATTTGCGTATAGGACGCTACGCGCCTGATAAAAGTTCACCGTTTCTTTGTAAAAACTGTTGGAACCGTGCCAGTTTTTGTCGGGCCCGTGCCATTTTTGCTCTGTCGTGTAAACGCGTCTTTCCTCTTTTTTTGCTGGAATGTTAGTTTTTTCCAGCCGAAAAGGAACGAATAGATGTGTTAGATGTGTTTTTTTCTGTTTCCTCAAGAGTATCCTTGTTCTGAGATTCATATCAAGTTTGATTAAATTCCGACAAACCGGTTTAACCGGCAAGAAACGACCCCTAAGACCGCCCACAACCTGCCCATCTCACCTCCAAAACATAAAAAATCAGTATGTCAACCCCGCACCACAGAAAAATCAGTTAACACTGCTCGTATGCGCTTAAAACGTTTCCAAGCGCTTAAATTTTAAATTTGCTTGTTATAGTGGTTGCTCTAGCCATATACCTTTTCAAAAGTTCCAGATCAACAACCGTTTCGAAGTTCAAAAACCGAAAAATCGCTTACTGTGCCACACTCATAGATTACCACTCAGACAGTTATGGTTGTTTTCGCCCATCAGTTCTAATTACAGTGCAGAAAAATACTCTTTAAGTTATTTGGCGGGCAAAGAGGCAATTGCTTCGGTAATAAAACGTTGTCTCCAGAGAAGATTGCAGTCTTGAAATAAACGTTTTATATAAACGCAAAAACACAAAACCCAAATCGATTTTGAATTTGCGTGTTCGATTTTGGTCGATGAAACCGAGCTGGTGGTCAACTGACAAGATAGCATCTTTGTCGGTGCTTAGGATCTGTTTTTTCTAAAGCTTAAAGAAATCTCTTCATTGTTTTGGTCTGAGTCTCTTTTGACAGTTGCTATGGAAAAAATTAGAAGTCAATTTATCAACATGTAATATTTGCTGCATCCAGTACAACGATGCTATCGGCCAATGCTGCAATAATTGCAAGTTGCTCGCGCTCCCTGACAGAAAAAGGGTCGTTTTGAACAATTTAAATGTGGATGAAGAACTTGTGACACAACTCTTATGATAAGAAAACGAAATTTTTCGCAAGAGAGCGTGTTCGAACTGACAAGAGAAATGTCTTACTTTGAGAAGACATTTAACCAGTTTACTTTAGCATGAATGCCGGTAACTGTGTAATTAAAATGGCTACATAATTGCAAATTTTTCCCGATGAAAGATCGCGCGGTTGAAATTCACATTTGCTAAAAAGCAGAGATATTACGAGTTACGAGCATCGGTCGTTAAATAAAACGGCAAAAAGAATCCGGAAACCCGCATAGTCTGAAGGTGAAATAACAACACGATATAGCGACTCATTCTTTGCTTGAAAAGAATAACTAAATCTTAAAGTATGCTTTTGAGAAAAATTAGTTTTGCAGGTTTCTCGCATTGGCTTGCCTCGACAAACTATAAACGTTTTATAGGTTCCTATGACTATGGCAACTTGATATCGCGTCACTTTGTGTGGGACTCCGATCTTTCGACAAAATCAACAAGAGCGATCGAGGCAGTTAAACTTACATTCCAAAAAGACTTAGCGACTACATCGCCCAGTCTTCTTCTTTCATTTCGCTTTCGGCTCACAGAGCAAGTAATTACCAACTATCTGCTTCTTCCATTCCGTGCTGTAGGGGGCGTCAACTGGTCTTATCTCAAATGGTTTATTTTTGTTCAAATAGTAGTTACAAATAAATTTCAAGACGGAACTCACTTTCGCTCGAGGCGAGTATATGTTCATTAACTGCCAGTAGATTAGACCAAACATTTTCAAAGCTTCTTTTATAACTAAGCAAGCCGAAATCAAATGGGCAATAGCTCCATGAAGTCTCCGGTACACTCGTGGTAATATTGGAATCTCCCATATCAAGAATAAAAAACACCTCCTACAAATATTCTATGAGGACGCTTTAGATAAGTTAATCACTTACTTGAACTGGACGAAGATATTCCTAGTGGAAAGCAGAGCAAAAAGAGCAGATGAGCAAAAAGTTGCGACATTTCTGAGCTGTTAGCGCGGAGTGCTGAATCTCGAAACGTAGAGCAACACAAGTTGAACCGAGCTATGATTGAATACGTGACGTAACAGCTCAGAGTGGCAACCTTATTTACCCATTTGGTCGGGACCTCAAACAGCTATCGGGTTATCAATGACAAGTAACACACAAAAGGAATCACATATGACGCGGCATAAAAAAATACATTGGATTAGGAAATTCACTTCAAGATTCTCACTTACTCTTTGGACGCGCTGTCACTTATCACATATTTTCATTCTTGGCTACCTTAATTTAAACTGGTTAAAATCATTTCTACTTCGCAAATGCTGGCCCGTGAACACGGAAGAAAGTTTGTCTTTTCATGGCGACCTACAGGAAATACTTAATAAACGAGGACTACTAGAAAAACAAAACGACAAAACTATTTTGTTGTGGAGGAGGGGTATTCCTCGAAATTTTTGGTGGGGGTGTGTGCGAAGGCAGACACCTCCCCTCGTCTGCATTCGCTGTCGCTTACGAGCGCCACACTGTCGTTGACTGCAAGCCGTATTGTGAGCTTATGATGACCTTCCCTATTTTACTTTCTGGGGCTTTTAT
>NC_090876.1:48166895-48174395 GCF_036669935.1 Montipora foliosa
CGTGTCAAAATGAGGTTAGCGTTTTTGTGTTGTGCTAACTTAATTAAATATAAATACACATTCTGCCTCGTGAGGTTGTTATTCTCGTTAACCAGCAATGGAAAGTCATTGCAACGCGAATGGCGTTTTGGTGCATCTTATGTTGTTTGTTTCAATAAAATGTTTCGCTGGAAAAGGATTCTGTGATATTTTCTGCCTTTGTGAATTATAATATCATGTTGTGTATTGAATTTTCGAGCTTAAGGTTGAAACGTGATACGGGAGGATATTTTTAGTATATAAAACTCTGTAAGCAGGAAAGGTTTCATGAAAATAAACAGGTCTGTTGGAAGCGTGCTTGAGTTTTAACAAAATGAGCCCCAAAATCAGCAAAAAATTGTGACGCCGGTGAATAATAAAGTAGCTGCTATTTCCAAAATGATGGAATTACCTGGCGATAAATAACCTCTTCTGTAAAGTCTCTGCTTAAGAGCCAGAAGGCCCATTAAGGCCGGCGCTTATCTCCGGTTTCCGTAGCATGAAGCGACTAGGAGTATAGAGGACTTCGCGCTTGTTGGGGGATCATGGGTAATTAGGGCAAACATAAACAAGATGGCGGCCGCGTGGAAGCCGGTAATGCTCGCGAAACTGAACTTTGTGGAATTTTTTGCGGCTTTTCGCTCGTGAAAAGGAAAACTGGCATCAAGAATAGTTCTTTGGAGAACATTGGTGATTATTGTGACATTTAACAGCCATTCATATTCATCTTGTAGTGTACTGTCAAAGTCATGCCACATTATCGCTGCTGTGTTGGGGGATGTGATAACGATTCTAGGTATCCAGAAAAAGTACTGAAGAGAGGACACGTTACTGGGGATTTGACATGGCATTACTTCCCTAAGGATCTAAAGGAAAGAGCCATTTGGGTGAAAAACATTTCGAAAGGATTAGAGGATTTTGTAGTAAGTGACTATAAGGTAGTGTGCTCAAATCACTTCCAATTTGGAAAACCTACATTTTCCTCTCATGCTCCAACGCTTTACCTAATTGCCAGTGATAAGTCTAAACGCTCACCAAGGAAAAGGAAAGTTGTAACCCGTAACGACAATGGCAACTCTCCTTCAAATGCACCCAAGAAGCGCTTACGTTTTCAAGAAGCACAGGTGCAGTGTAATATCAGCTTTACTTTTGAACAGCTTACGAGGGAACATGACGTCCGATTTTACACTGGATTGCCCTCTTCAAGTGCTTTTCGGTTGCTTTTCGAACAGTTGTCAGCAAAAGCCAGGGAAATGCATTATTGGACAGGTGAAAAACATGCCCAAACTTCACACATTATGGCATCGAAGGTGATTAGAACAGGAAGAGCCTTAACTTTGGAGCAAGAATTGTTTTTGTGCCTCATCAGGTTGAGGCAAGGCTTTCCAGTGCAAGACCTTGCATTTCGTTTTTCAGTCTCGGAAAGCACAATATCTTCCATCTTTACTACTTGGGTCAAGTTCATGTGTAAAGAATTACAATGGCTTATTTTGTGGCCTGACAGGTCTATAATACAGAGGAATATGCCAGACATGTTTCTGAAGTATTATCCTAAATGCCGTGTGATCATTGATTGCACCGAAGTTTACATAGAAACACCTTCTAGCTTAGAAATAGCTGCAATGTGTTGGTCAAATTATAAGCAGCATTATACTGTTAAATTTTTGATTGGCATTACCCCCAATGGTGCTGTATCATTTGCATCTCCCGTGTATGGTGGAAGGGCTAGTGATGCATTTATTGTCAAAGACTGCAGGTTTTTAAATTCCCTCCAGCCTTATGATGAAGTAATGGCTGACCGGGGTTTTAAAATTCACGATTTACTTTCATTTCATCAATGCTTTCTGACCATTCCTCCGTCTAAACACACAAACTTGCAAATGTCACCCAAAGAGGTTAAAACAACATCAAGGATTGCCAATGTCCGAATTTATGTTGAGCAAGCAATTAAAAGAATCAAACACTTCCTTATTCTTAAAAGGGAACTTCCCATCAGCCTATTGCCACTTATAGATGATATTGTTATTGTTTGCTCTTCCCTTAGCAACCTGAATGAACCCTTATCCCTGTGAACGGACATTTACCCTATTGCCAGGACAACTAATGTGGAACTGTTCTTCCTTAAGAGGGTATAGAAGATTCTCTTGCTTGCCAAAGACTGCGAGCTTTGGTTAGTTTTGTGTTAAGCCTGATTCTATGTTGCACTTAAATTAGTTAACATATGTTTACTCCTGGTCACTCATATTCTGTATCTGATTGTCTAGACCAGGATTTACATGTGTATTCTTTGTACTGCTTTTAAAATAAAACCTGTTGTTGTTGTTGTTACATTTCTTTGACTTTCATACCTGGGAGAAATTGCAGGTAGGAAGAGAGAGTATGTAATCTACAGGGGTTGCGTGCACAACACACAGGAACTGAAGGTTGACCAAGCAAGCAATGATTGTTTAACCCAAGAGAGAACTCTCTCAGCCAAGATGTTTATTCACTACAAGTAGTTTCAAGTTCCATAATGCAAACACAAACTTTGAACTCAATTGAAACACCTACTTTCCATTAGGTTACTAAGTGAAACGACAGACCAAATATAAAGACAGCCTTACTTGTTTCTTGTTTTTGTTCTACATCATTGTAAGGTACATTGTCTAATCTTAGAGACTGTCATTGTTCAGGGCAAGGTGATTACAAGAACTACAAATAAATGACTGTGGACAAGATTTCTCATCAATCTTCAAACAGCCCCAATGATACCACAGGGAACAAGACTCACACTGCAGACTATTTTCATGACAATTGTCAAACTCCTCAGGTTCTAAACAGAGACTGTCACAAAGGGGGCAATAGCAAAGGGGTCTGAACCCAAGAATTACCCTTTGCAGATAAGTCTTGAAAAATATTACAAGGTTTGGAAGAAATTGCTGCCAGAACTCTCTTTCAAAGTATATAAGTTCAACAAATGGATCCCCTTTACCTGTCCAAACAACAAAAAACAGTCTCTCTAGGCCTGACATAGCCATCTCCCCTGTAATTTGGGTGTAATATCTGTGCCCTCTTTTTAGCCTAAGCTTTCCTTCATGCATTTCCAAATATTCTATCTTATCCCAAACTTCTAAAATAAGCATTCCTCTCACTGAGTAGGGACACTTGTATTCCATGGCAGTTTCACCACAGCAGTCACAAGAAAAAATGTTGTCGGGGCTTGCCCCCAAAAAAGGGTGAGACTTTGAAACAAATAAGCCACAGGAATGCAATTTTCCATTTCTGTGTTGTTTTCCCACTGTCATTAAAAAGGCCTTAGCGGCATCTTCCTCATGCATGCATCCCCACCTAATAGATGGGAGTTCACTAATATCGTCTGGAAGCAGCAGCTTCGCTAAAAGTGGAGACACTTTGCATTTCACTGATTGACCTGTTTTCCTCATTAACCTTTTGACTTTAACATTGACATCATGAAAATTGGAAGCAGTTATCCTACCCTTATGCTGCCTTTTCCAGACATCAGATTTTGACTGACCCCTGGATGCTTTCTCTAGCTCCCTTATACTACTTTCACTGAATGTCAGTTTTTCTGAAAATTCTCTGATAACATCTTCCTCACTTTTTCCTTCTTTCTTGAAAGAAACTTCAATAGCTAGGTCACACAAAGGAGCTGGGAGATCCTCGCTAGGTGTTGGGACATGTGTTATATTAATCACCGCACCAGGCAGAGTCTCCCTTATTTTGGAAAGGAAACATTGCTTATGCTCTTCAGTAATACACCTTTGTGCCAAAGGTCTGGGATCAAAAGATCTCTTTGTGTCATTGTTTATACTAAACTTGGGATTAGCATTAGACCTAACATGCTCTACAATGACCATATCTTGCACTCTCCTTGGCTGTATGTCTTTATTACTAGAGTTATTCCATGAACATGCTCTTTCAGTACAGGATGGGTCTATGAACCCGTGTTCTCCTGCAAATTCTATTTTGTAGAGTAGTGCAATGACATGATTGCAGCACTTGCTGTAGCCAGCTGTACAGGTACAATATCCACACACTACTTCTCCTGACAATTTGATCAAGACCCAGACTTTATGGGATTCATCCCTGATTCTCTGTGAGGGAGTCACTGCAGCTTTTAAGAGGGCACCTTCAGAATTTATGGTCTTCACATAGACCTTATGAACAAACCCACTTTTGAAAAACGAGAAGGCCTTCCTAACCTTATATTGGCCAATGTAGTCTGTTGAAAATGCCTTGTTCTCTAAAATATAGCCCAAGATCTGCCCAATATGAACTTTTGGCCACTTAAACACGTTGTCCTCCCAACCTTCCATCTCCAAGGGATCTTCTGTCACACCACAACACTTTAATATGTCACTGTACTCCCTTTGTAGAGTAAAAAGAAGAGTCTCTGCAGTTTCTTTTATGGGCAGGTTTTGCTCAAATGCTACTAACGCACGGGCTGCTAAATCAGCATGATTACCGTGGCACGTTAACGCTCTCTGTTGCAGATAAAACCTTAGTTCTCCGGTGGAAAGATCAAGGAAATCCTCCAAGTGTTTTGCCATGATCGCATATGCAGCGTTCCCCTCGGACGTTCCACGTTGTAGTAGATGAAAGCTCCTTTCTGTACTTGTTAATGTCAGAATAATTACGAATGTTCTCCAAAGAATCATTTTTTGATGTCAATTTTCCTTTTCACGAGCGAAAAGCCGCAAACAATTCCAAAACTGATTAGTTTCGCGAGCACTACCGGCTTACACGCGGCCGCCATGTTGTTTATGTTTGCCCTGATTACCCATGATCCCCCAACAAGCGCGAAGTCCTCTATTTATACTCCCCCCTGGATGGAATGCTAGTCCATCGCAGGGTTACCCCCAGCATTACGCCGGTTCCCATTTATACACCTGGGTGGAGAGAGGCACCGTGAGAGTAAAGTAAAGTAAAGTGTCTTGTCCAAGAACACAACACAATGTCCCCAACCAGTGGCCCGTTTCTCGAAAGTCCCGATACCTTTTCGGGCCCGAAAAGCCATTTGTGAACTGGCAACCGCTTGTTTTGAAAAGCCGATCTTTTGACATGTTTTCAAAGTAAGAAGAAGAAATATAACTGTGAAGTTTGACGACTTTAATTCCCTCCGTTCTTGAGATACAAAGGGAATTGTGACACCCGAAAATGGCCCGTAAAGTTTCGGGACTTTCGAGAAACGGGCTCCAGGGGCCCGTTTCTCGAAAGTCCCGAAACTTTACGGGCCATTTTCGGGTGCCACGATTCCCTTTGTATCTCAAGAATGAAGAGGATTTGAGTCGTCAAACTTCACAGTTATTTTGCTTTTTGTTGCCTTGAAAACATGTTAAAAGTTCGGCATTCTAAAACAAGCGGTTGGCAGTTTCAAAAATGGCTTTTCGGGCCCGAAAAGTTTTCGGGACTTTCGAGAAACGGGCCCCAGGCCCCGAACCCGGACCACTCGATCCGGAGTTGAGTGCACTAACCATGAGGCCACCGTGCCTCGTCTTTGGAGAGTAAATTTTTGACTTTGCACAAACAATGGTGGGCGATTGTGATCTTTGTTTTGAATTCGCTCATTTATTGTCAAACTTTATAACACTTGACAGAAAAAGAAACTTACGAAAACCCGGTAACTTGCCATCATTTGACACAGATGCTTCACTGTTTGGCAAGTAAACATGCCGCGGTAACTTACTAGCAATCACGGCGCCCGCTGAATTCCGGCGATGTCACTTTCGATTTTGCGATTTATTTGTGCAGCCAAAACTTACAATAACAAAATTGAACGTAGCAAAAATCTCCCAAAATGTTTGTCGCTGATCGTAACTGTTTATATTCTATATTCACGGTTCAAAATTAATGTTGTTTTCATGTCGTAAATATGTTATTCTCGAGCGACCGTCCTGGAAACTTCCTTCTGCTCTTTCTAAAAACTGTGAATCAATATTTATTTACTTTTGCATCAATATTTGTTTTTGCATAAAGCAAGCTAACAAAATCTGTACCTTACTAAGTTCGCATTTGTTAGCGTTAATAGTATTTTCGGTCCAATGCTTCTGTTTTACGAAGGCGTATATGTTTTTGGTCACCCATCCAGACACTAATCCCGCCGGAGAGGAGTTAACTTTAGTAAACTTTAGTAAACTTTAGTATTACAAGCTGTCAGATGCTCAGAGGGCACGCTTAAACTTGTGGTGAAAAGAAGTTTATCAACATGTCAGCCCAGAAGCCAATGTTTCTCACTTCCCATTTATTTTCTTCAATCTTTCTGGGTTCAGTATTTTGCTAGTAACCACATGTCTTCTCAGGCTATTTACCCAAGGCTTCTACCATGGCACTACAATGATAGACAATACCAAAACAATATCGTGCACTGTTAGAGCTACATATTACGCAAGGACGTATGAGAACCTGTGAGCCAAAGGGCCTCTGCTGGTATGACTTCTGGGTGACCCCTTAAATGGTCTTAATGACCCCCCAACTTGAAAAAATTGTCTGGAACGTTGCACGTACCACAGGCAACCCAGTGTACCCTCAAGGAGGGTCTAGTTTTAATTTCAAACGAGGTTGATTTTTTTCAAACTACTAGGTTGAATTTTTAAAACCTATTGTAGGTCAAATATTTTCAACCTAGGTTATTATGAACTGTCTAAAAAAGGGTTTTCCCTTTTTTGGGGGGATGTAATGGAAAAACTGGCCCTTGGATTTCTAAGGGGGGTGGGGCGAGGGGGTTAAAAAAAGAAAAAAGATTTTAAAAGACACATTGATTAAATTCCTCCTCCATCTTTCCCTTGCCTTCTTCCACTTACCATCCCTCCTTTTTCTTCCCTTCTTCCTTACTGTTTCTTACATTCGCACCAACGGACGGTGAGCCACTTAATCCCTGAGCCTCCACAACATACCATGCGGCTCCAAGGATTCGAAACCTCGCACCATTGAACATCCGAGATTACGTCTCCTCAGTATTGACCGCTAAGCGGTCGAATCACCAATAAGTTTAATCTATTTCCAAGCCCTCACGACAACCACCATTTCGCACATGCGTACATGACATAAAGCGAGACTTGACAAAATTCCAGCTCATGCACAGTTCTATAACCGCCGATGGAACTTTATGAGAAGAGTGAAAAATGCTCTGAGTCTCCAGTGCAACAAAAGCAAAAATTGTTTCCAAGAAGTGGGCTCTTCATTCTGAAGGACCGTAAACTTCGTACAATATTTTGACGATTGAATCGTCAGAATATTGTACGAAGTTTATTTGCGTAGCTATGCAAAATACACCAGGAACAAGGCATCATAAATAGCCTGTAACTGTTCTAAGGAGCATACGGTGTAACTGGTTCTCTTCATGTTGAAAATTATTACTTAAAGTATTCGTGGCTATTTTCTCTCAGACTAAGGAAATATCAGGCCTTGCTAGAACACTAGCTATAGCAGACCTTCCAACTCTCACGCATTTTGCGTGAGACACACGCATTTGATGTATTTCTC
>NC_090876.1:48179395-48221895 GCF_036669935.1 Montipora foliosa
TAGACTCAGCATGGTTGCAAACAGGCCTCACATGAATCTTATCAGGTAAACTAAGCAAGGAAAACCATTGTCCATTTAAAAGATACAGATGAAGACGGACAGGTGATTGTCCAAGGCGGTTGCTTTTACGTCGACTAGGGTCGGTTTTCATTACGCATGTCAGTCTCACTGTTCTTCTGTCGGTATGAAAGTCTTTTAACAGCGGGAAAAGACAAAAGCGCATCAAGATCACTTGCCTGAGGAAAAAAATCATAAGATCAAAGGGGCAACCGTAGAAAAATGAAACGATCTTTAGTACCTCAGTGGAGCGCAAAGATCAAAGGCGGTATCCTATTGATTTTATAAACTTCCCAGCACTAAGAACTGGATAATCACTACCTAGTGGAGAAGAGCTCTTGTATAAAAAATAATTGAATGATTCACTAAATAAATGTAAATACCGTTATCCAGTTTTATTCAAATCATTTAATCATTTGCCAAATAGAAAAAAATAAATTTAGAATATATACAAGCAAAGAAGAGAAGAGGAGAAAGAAAATTAATTACATTACATACATAATTGACCGCTCCCCATAGGGGCTTTTCAGGGCCAATGAAACAATCAACGAAACAACAGAACACAACAACAACAACTGTTAAGAATCCCAACTGTCCGGAGGCAAACCAGTTGGTTATTTACAAGTGCGGCTGGGAAGTTGAACCAGGGATTTTCAGGAACACATTCAACGAGTGGTCAGAGCGGGTCTTGAACCCGGGATCTCCGGATCTCAAGGCAAGCGCCCTAACCACTGGGCCACACTGCCTCCAACAATGATCACATTGGTGACGAGGAGGCCTAAAGGAAACTACTAAGCTCATATAAATTAGGCCTCCCAAAATAAATGGAGATCCTCCATTGAAAACGCTGGGGCATGCTGGAAATAAGCTTACACGGAGCAAAGACCTTGACTGCGAGGACGCTCGTTTAAGAATACAGCTGGAACATTTTTTCAAGCGGAACGAAAATCGTTTCATAACATAAATATACAAGAAGGTTGAAAAGTTGCAATTCAGAGACCTTTGACATAGCCTCTGAATTGTAACTTTTTAAGCTATTGTACATTCACATTTCTACTGACAAACCGAAGAAGCATCAAAATCATTATCACATTGTCAGCCTGGTTGCGGTGTGAACCTAAACTTTCGTTGTAAAGAACTATTCGGGGATTCAACTCTACCACGATTTGTAATTGATTATTTAAAGTGGAGTGTCCGTGAACTAGCTTGATAGCTAAGTTTTCAGTTACAATTTACCTGTATAAAACTGAACAGCCGGGTGAAATACTTACTTGTGTTTTGTTCACATTACAAAAATTAAAAAGGGCAGTAATTTTATTCTTTTAAAGTTTTATTTTTTAGACCAATAGTTTGACATCTCAAAAATTTTCCTTGAAGCTTTGCTCGAGTTTAATTGGTATTCGTTTTGTAAACAAGCACGCGGCTAATTTCCATATTCAACTACTACGACACTGATACTATTTTTAAACGTGGTCTGCCATAGGCATCCCACGTAATAGAACCGTCTTTTCGACGACGACGTTGTTTTGAATCCCCTGCAATCGAGAGTACGATTGAAACAAATTCATCACGTTGTGTTTCCATTTTTTTAGGAGTACGAAGGTGAAAGAAACGAAAATGAGGAGCGTCACGGTAACGGCAAAGCGACGCTTCCAAACGGAGACACGTACGAGGGACAGTACGCGCACGGCAAGCGACAAGGAAATGGTACATACCGCTTCAAAAACGGCTCCAAGTACGTTGGCGAATACGTTAAGGGCAAGAAGCACGGCCAAGGCACGTTTTGGTACCCGGATGGCTCACGTTACGAGGGTGGCTGGGTTGAGGACCGCAGAAATGGCCACGGCATTTACACCTACGCGAACGGTGACACTTACGAAGGGGACTGGTACGAACACCAGCGGCATGGCCACGGCATTTACACTTACTCGGCGAGTGGGACCAAGTATATGGGATCTTGGGTACACGGGAAGCGAGAAGGGACGGGTGAGCTGATTCACTCCAATCACAGATACGTCGGCAACTTTGCAGATGATAACCTTCAAGGATTGGGTAAATATCGATTTGATATTGGCTGTGAACAGCACGGAGAGTTCGTGTTGGAAGAGCAGATCCAAGAAGGTGATACAGAGGAAGACGAACCGCTTACCGTTCTGACAGCAAAGTGGAAATGTTCAAGCCTAACTGAGATTGAGCCGGCAAAATAGAACGACTGCGAATTAGACTCAATGTGTGGAACTGTTTAAAGGATCATTTATTATAAGTTATCTTTTGTATTTATTAACAGGCCGTCTTGTGAAGGATTTTAAGCATCTATGACTTTAGTCTAATTTCCAGATAGCACACAAGTCGATACAATCTATATCAGGCAAGATCTTGCGTTCCAGGGACAAGTTTTCAATACAAACATTTCCGGTCACAAAATCAAATGCTTAAATAATAAAACTTTTTCTTAAACGCCACAGGTGTCAACTTAGCATAGTTACCTTTCAGGCTCATTCTAAATTTCTGGAAAATGGAAATTTTGTCTATCGGCCCATAGCATTCAAAAAAAACGTTGTAGGCAAATTGTGCCCAGTTACTGGACGGGTTCATATTAAGGGACGGCTTTAAGTATGGTCGAGTTCTGCTTTGAATGTGAACTGGTTATACCTTAAGGCCCTGGTAACGTTTTCAACATTTGCTTCGACATCCGTTCGATTTGTTAAACGATGTTGACTGCTGGGGTGGCAAACTGTTTCAACACATCATCAAAATTTGATTCAACAAAGATTCACAAGAGGCCTGGTCACTACGCAGTCTGACGTTGCAGCAGCGATTCTTAATCCGGGATACGAACATGGATACGTCACATTCTCGTCACCAGAGCCCCTGATCGACCCAAGACTCTGGGAAACTCTGTGTAGGAGAAAATGTGCCGTAGGGTTCTTAAAGCCAAAAATTGGCTATTTGAACCTTACGGGGCCTGCCCACTCCTCGCGCTAACATGAATTCATCAATTAGAGTCGCTTTTGATCGTTCTTCACGAAAACCAATCACAAGACACTTTGTTTCAGGGTTCCCCAGAGCTATCCTCTCCCTCAGTCAAGAGAAGAGCTCTGGGGTCGAGATTGGGATTCGTCAAGGAGTGACCAATTAGTGCGCACGCGCATACGGCTTCAACTTCATTTAACATTCGCGAAAACAAAAGAAATGTTAAATGGTCACTTGAAGAAAACTTTAAACGCTTTTAAACTCACTCAACATCAATTCAACTTCGATTCAAAATGTTTCAACAAGGTTGAAAGGGGGAGGGGGGGAGGGGGGAGGGGGGGAGGGGGGGGAGGGGGCAAACGTTCCTGGCCGGCATGGACATAGTAGATGTACATATAAGACATGAAACATGTGCAAACTTAATAACATGCATTGAAAATTTGTAGAAAGCAGAGCTTACAAACTTAGGGGAATGCTGTCAAACACCATGACGGTGGTAGCAGTTAGTCCAATTAGCTGTCTGTCTGTTGTCTAATTATCATTCGAAGACGAAAAAAGTAGGTGACAAAAATTGAAACTGTAGTTGCAAGAAGCTTTGCTAAATGAGATTGGCGCTGAATTCCTACTAATGGTGTTAGCAGTTATCATAAGGCAATCAGCTGTCTGTCTGCTGCCTCCTTATCATTCCAAGACGACATGAGAAGTGGGCGACAAAAATTGAAACTGTAGTTTAGGCCCCAGATGTTTTTGAATCCGCAACTTTTCTTTCCGGATTCAAAAATATTTCCATCCACACGTAGGGTATTCAAATCGAATTTACCCGTTCAGACGCATCCGAAACGTGTCCGGATTCACTCTAGTACTCCGGACTCCTCAAGGAAGCAGAGGTAACAAAGCATGCAGGGGCGTTGCCAGGATTTTTCAAAGGGGGGTCACACTGTGTCAAACAGAGGGTACTCCCCAGATTGTGGCGTTTTCGCCACCTGAATAGGCTTACAAAGGGGTGGGGGGGGGGGGGAGGGGGGGTCACGCCTGTAAAAAATACCTGTCTCAGAAAATCAACTAACCCAACCCACATTGGACAGGTAGCCTAGTAAATGCTTCGAAATTTTATCTTTTTGTCAGAGGATTTCACGGCTTTTTTCCTCCGTCATTTGTTCCGAAACACAGCCCTCACCCGTAGGTTGCAAGGCTGGCAAGAACGACAAATAGAACAAAGCAACAACAACAGACTACCAGAAAACAGCACGGTTAATCAGGTCAAATAATATGCAGACAAGTCACTGACATGCTTACTATTTGCGATAAAAAAGATGAAATTAATCGCAGAAGCTGAAAGAAAGATAATAAGGATAGGGGAAAATGAGGGAGATTCTCATTCTAATTATCTCAGCCATTAATAGACGAGTTCACGCTCTTGAGTGCATCATGGGGTAATCAGGGCAAGATGGAGAGAAATTCAAAAGTTTGTAAGGAAGTTCAAAACGATGAAAAGTATTCATGATATGCAATTTTGGGTTTTTTATTTTCCAAAACAGAAGATATGCGCTCAAAGGTGCAGCAGAATAACTTTGGAGAAAATGCCTATTGTAGAAATTATTTTATTAAAAAGAGTTTCTGTCATACATTTCCCGTAAATCCAAAGGCACAAAATGAATGTATATGAAGGTACAGAGAATGTATGGAGACCAAAATGTATAAAGCCACAGAGAATGACCAAAAAAGCAATATTTAGGAATTCCAAAGAACGGATACCGAGTCTAGTTCTTCTCAGTTGTGAACATGAACTTATTTGTTTGGTTTATGAAGGCGAAAGTCTATAAAGCAGAGTCGTGTACAGAAGAATATTTAGCTTTGAATTTCCATACAAATCTTTAAACTTCCCGCCATGTTTCCCTGACTACCCATGATGCAATCAAGAGCGTGAATGTAACAGTCTTATTTTTGGAGGATTTGAAATAGACAATTAGCAACAGTAGAGCACAGATGGAAAATTGTCTAGTTCATTAACAGAATCTTGAGTCCTGGTGCGTAGATCATAGACCGTTTGTATTTTGATTGTTGGACGGCTCATAGCGCCTCTTAAAAATGTCAGACTGCACGTTACAAGTCAATGCTTCAGTTCACTCACATTTCATACTTCGGTAAACAACTCATGAAAGCTCATCTGTCATTCTTAATTGACATGATTTCCTGAAATTCATGATTATTTTAAGTTCAAATTTAGCTTTATTTGACTAAAACTTCTATACCACATATCTATTTCAGGGGGCCCTCAATAATGCAAAATATGCAAGACTGCGGTTGGTTAAAAATAGATTTTTAATTTATCTTTGTAGAGCTCCTGTGGCAAGACCGAAAGGAAACAAAAGAATTTTAACAACCTTATTGCCCGTGTGCAAGGTTGCGTAAAATATTTTCGATAAACAATAAAAATGATACCTTTCACAGCCTTTGCATGCCTTCAATATCATTTCGAAATAGCCTATGATATTTCATCAGGAATGCATTAAGCCGGCAGTAAATAATTTCACGTATCAAACCTATGGACCAAAGCGTCTTTGGATAGTTGTTCAACGTATTTACTCATCCTACTTTCGTTATCCTATGAAAAATAAATTATTTATATTGTTTAATTCGTTGTTTCCTCACAAGCAATCAAAGTGAGTGGCGCGGTTTGACAAACAGGGGGCCTCAGTCCTAACGCTGATTTCACACAATGATGCGTCCTTGTCAAGGTAAAACTTTTACGGAAATCGTATGGATATGAAATGGGAAATACCCAGGGAAGAAGTCCAGAAGGTGAGATAGATGTTAAGCTTCGCTTTGCGTCGAAAAAAATCTGTTGAAATACTTGAAATTCAAGTGTGACATTGACATTGACTTGTGAAGGGGGATTTTGCATGACAATAATTTCGTGATAGGAGCGACTGTGCTACTGCTCGGGCAAGTGGTTTTGACTTTTTTAACTGCATCAACGATCGTTTTTTGAATAACTTCATCGATTAACATCCATTGAACGTAGTTCTGTTATGCTGAAGCGTTGTTGTGATTTAATTCGCCATCGCAGCTGAAAAGCAGGCAAAACCGTTTGTGTCGCCATTTTCTAGTAAGAGGCTTTAAAGTTCAGATCGCAACAGACCTATGACTCATTGATAAAAGATTTGCTGATTACATTTCAGCTTAAGTTTGTTAGTTATAAAATAACAGTGTTAGAAATAAGAAAGAATGCATTATTCGCCTCAAGACGATATAACCCCAATGTACACAATATGTTAGCTTTTCGTGCCACGGTAAGCCAATTCATCAGTGGATTGAGGATTTGTTTACACAACATCCACGAACATTGCTTTCATTTTGTTAGAAATACTTGACGATTTCACTCAGTCTTTGCTCTTACTTTTTTTCTTCTTTTGTCCAACCAGTGATTCCCGGAAAAGGCTTTCAACGGCAATTATTTGCTTCCGTGACAAAGATTTCCACCATTAGTTTTCCGTAAACGGGCTCACGTTACGTCAAGAAAACTTCACTTTCATTTTGCCTTCGAAAGTTCGAATGCTTTTTAGAAATAGGTCATCGTCCGTTCTTTGTATGTATTAAAGTATTCTTTCGATTTTTTGTTCAGCCATCAAGTTCGTGAAATATGTTAGAAATGTACTATTTCCTCTCAAATTTACTATTCCGCCATATTGATTGTTTCCTTTCAACATGTACAACCGCGCTGCTTCGACAACAAACGTTGCCTTATAACGTCGGGAATTTGTTCAGAATCCACTCAGGTATTGGGTACATTGGATTTAGTTTTTTTTTTTTTATGTTATTACTGCCAATATATGGCCTTTTTTTTCTTTGCCCAGTTGTCTCCTGGCTTATAACATGTACGAAAATCTGGATTACACCATGCAATATGCTAGTGATTTATTTGGTAACATTTTTGTCAAGCGCAAGTAAATCTTCCTAATTTCGCTGGGTCATACACAGCGGCTGTTTCCTTTGAAGGACAGTATGTTACTTTTTGGTTTTGGATATTTCGAGAATTTTTAAGAATTGTAAATTTCCAATATTGTGTGAGGTCATGAAATCGGATACAGTGTTATTTCCGTTTATTGAAAAGTTTTTTTCAAACAGACGACAGATCCGTCGCCAGATAGTCGTACATTTGAGTTATTCAAATTGAAAGTGAATGTTGATACCAGTTCTAAAAGCTTCAGCGAAACGTGTTTCATGTTTGGCAATAACTGGAAACGCTTGTAAGCTTACATTTATCGGGATTTGTATGTAGACATAGTTTAATAAATGCTATATTTAAATGCTATATTTGTCACAGTTCCAAATGACCGATATAGCGTTTATCTTTGTTACAGCACTATCTCTGGTTTAAACATTTTACAGATCCAATTATTATAGGAAATGTGGACTTTGAAGGGTTACACATCTTATGACAACAAAAACTTAGCCCAAAAATCAATCCATTCGATAAGTTTATTCAGAAGAAGGAATTAGGAGGAAAATCGTCGCACCGAAAAGCAAATTGAGATATTGCTATAAAGCAATTTATTATATACTCGACAAAAAATATTGCGTTTCTGATTGGTCAATGACGAATGCGTACATAGGTTATCGATTTTGTTGAAATAATAAATAAAACTTTGTATGAACTTGCGTATGTATTTCATGATTTATGGTCACTCGTGATGTTTTTGAAGTGTTCAAGTTGCACTTGTAATTTTGCGAACTTTCAAAACATCACTCGTGCCCAAAAATCACGAAATGCACTTGTGTTGGTACAATTCCTATACCTTCACTTGATTTCTGTACCTTCACTTTGATTATATATATATCATTTCATTGTTGACCTGTAAGAGAGTTTTAAATATTTACAAGCTTGATCTTTGAAGAGATGATTTTTTTGGTGGGGTGACTCAAGGATACTTGGAAAAAATCCAATCACTCCATTTTTGTATCCCAAGTCACCATGGAAAAATACATTTCTTCTTTTCATTCACAGATTTATTGACTACCGGTAAGAATAATTGTTATTATTGGGGTGCATTTGGATTTAGATCTTAAAATCTGGATTTCCCGATTTAACAGATTTTGTTGCAGATCTCAGCAATTGAAATCCTTCTTGACTGCAACAAAATCCGTTTTCAGATTTTATGTTCAGTTGGAAATCTGAAAATTTAACATCTAAATCATGTTTGCCCAATCAAATGCACCACAAGTCGTGGAAAACATGTACGTAAGCCCAAATCATGTTTTTTATAAAAAAGAAACTGCACCTTTAATTTAGATACGGAGCTGTTCATGCTCTTCCTAAAACTATAGTTTGAAATTGTTTAGTGGTGTTGACCTTTCTAAACTTTTCAATGCTGTCAATATTTTTTTTTAATTTCATCAGCTTCTAGATGTGTTCAGGCCTGTCAGTTTTTCAACTTTAGTATCTTAGCACTTAATTAAAAGCAATTAAATCTTCCTGGGAGGTGTTCTGTTCTTGTTTCTTCAACTAATAATAATAATACTATTATTGTTACCTGTGGAGACTTTGTAACCTTGACTTCCCAGTGGTAATTTTATTTTTTCTGTTTGTAAGCAAATTTACAATATTATTTAACAAGAAATGAAATTGTGCAAGTCTTTTTTTTCTGTACCGGTAATTGGTTTTTAAAAGGAAACTCTGCTTTCTGTTCATTACAGTTATTTGGTATGTAAGGTGTTGAAAAGCCATCTCCAAACACCGTTCAAGAGGCCATAACTTGTCTTTTTATTAATTAATATAATTGTTGTTTTTTTTCCTTTTACAAACTCTGAAATGCTTTCCAAGCTTTCACAACAGGCACTCTTAAGGGAGTGCTCTTCCAATGAACCTCTTGGAAAACTCCTGTTTGAAATTCCACAAACTTTTGAAATCGTGAATCTAAATTTATCAACATTTTAGTATTATTATGTTTGCACTGAATTCAATTAGTCCTTTTAACCTCCATTAGGTAAAACGTTCTTTTTGTTTTCAATCTTGATAATGCAACAAGAAGGGCTACAAGCAAAGGTTTTCAATTTTTGGCAGGTTAACTCCTGTACACACTTTGTACCTTCATGTTTTTGCAAGCAGCTTCAGTCAATAATATTATAATGCAGTCAAGATCTTTCTTACAAAGACTTGTTAGAACAGGGTTTGTAGGAGTCGTGCAAATTCTGTCATGAATGGATAATTCCAGTTTTGTAAAATCCAGGCCCGTAAAATCCTGGGAAATTAGATCTGTGTGAAATGAAATAAAACGAAATTGTCTCAACTTTTGGAAAAGACATATGTGCTGAGAGTGTTTTCAAGAGGGCTCCATTTCATATACTGGTTCCGTATACATTTTAGGGTTTCCTAGGTCATTGATTTTGTCTTGTAGGGTCCTTGAAAATCATGAAAGAGCCATGGAATTTTGGGACAAAAAGGGTAAACCTTGCTTCAAAACCTAAACCTTTTAATTAAATGATCTTTGAGTTTTTTGCCATGGTCTTCTTTACTTGTTTTTGTAAGGCTCTTTACGAGATCCTCACGTGTTGTTTAAGCAAAGATAGTTTTCACTAGGACTGCCTCAAAAATGTTGCCTTTCTTCAAACTCCTCTTTAAGTGATATAAATGGCTATTATCTTTTTCTCTCTGTTTTGCAGAAATCAAGAGAAAGAAAAAAGGGAAATCTCCAAAAAGCCATAACAGCAAACAGTTCTCACCAAAACAAGGACAGAATGGTGTAATTGTGAACAGCAGTAACCACAGAGAAAGCTCCATCCACTTGCCTTTGAAAGAATTTGAAGTTCCTGATTTCTTGAAAGATAGCCAATCACAAAAGCTTCAAGGGAATAGTTCTCCTATTGTGAAACGTGATCTTAAGGACTCAGATTTTTCAACCATGAATGGGTCAGGATTAATGATTCCTAGAGAGGAATTAACAATTCCAGATTTTCTCAGAATGAACGATGAAAGTGAAAAACATGATACAGCAGTTGAAAAGTTTAAATCTGGACATTCTCAGCAAAATAGGGGGGCAGAAACTCAAGGGAGAGTGCACAAATCAAGGTTATTGCAACCAAATTTATCCAATGGCAGAATACTGAATGCTAATGAAAGAGATTACAGCAAAATGAATGGAGAACATGGATCACATGAACGTTCGAGGGATAGTAAAGGAAACCAGGAAATAAGAGGAATTCAAAAGCTACAGGAAAACAGTCGAGTTGTTGAATATCAAAAGGAGGTGCATGAGGCATCAAGCAAACGATTTGCTCCGCCTGGGAAAGCGAGCAATAATCGCAAGCTATCTGCAAAAACAAGTTCAGATACTGACAGTGACTTCAAATTGCACACACCCCACACTGTTGTATTTGCAGATATGGGGGGTGAGGAAGGATTCAGTTCTGATGAATTTTCTTTGAAGAGGAAGTACAAAAAAGAAAGTTCCCGTAAAGTTACAACTGCAGGGCAAAACGGAACAAATGAAGACTTAATTGAAAGGCTACGTCCATCTGTTAAGACCCAGTTAGAAGCTGGTGGGCGACGCAAATCACATAACTGGGCGGACACTGACAGCTTGCAAAGTTCTTCTTCACAGTCATTCACTGAACCAACTTCCACCATGTCATCTGACAAAGATAAATTCAGTGTTTCTGTGAGGGATCACGGGGACTTAGCTCGAAAAGGCATCACTACAAATGGAATTCTTTCCTCAGCTGGCAAATTGCATTTAGATGATACCTCTAGCAGCCATGTTGAAGGTGACTTGGATTCACCTCTGTCAACAGCAAGAAGCAGTAATTTAAATACTAGTATTAATTACAACGAAAGCTCACCTGAGAAAGCAAATTGTAAGGTCAAGAGGAAAGATTCATTGCAAGCTCGTCTGCGCAATAGAATCACAAAGCTGGAGAGAGCAAACAAAGCATTTCCTAGAGCAAGGCATGACAGCGATTCTACTACCATCAGTGATCACAGTGCTTTCGAAGAAATCCTTCCTATGAACTATTCACGAAAAAAATCTACTCCTGCATTAAATTCATTGAATGACCTACCAGACAACATTTTGATCTTCATCTTTTCACATTTAACTACAACAGACCTTTGCCGGGCATCTGGCGTGTGCCAAAAGTGGCAAACATTGTGCTGGGATCCACTCCTTTGGTCAAGCATCAACATAACCAATTACCAAGACAGTGATATCAATAAAGTACTACGGACCATCTTGTCAAAGTTGGCGATGGACAGTCAGGGGTACTGCCTCAGCGTACACACAATCAAATTAAATGGCTGTGAACTGTTGTCTGACAAAGGCTTGGGGTTTATTGCACGTTTTTGTATCGATCTTGATGACCTCGACGTGTCTGGTTGTTGTTGCATCACAAGCAAGGGACTTCATGAGCTTTTATCAAGTTGCCACGGGGTCACTCATCTGGACGTCAGTGGGTGCACTTGTGTCAACAGTTTATCAGCACCTGTTGCTGTAGCTAATGGCTTGGGATTGGGGCAAAATGGAGTATCCCTTAAATTGCAACACTTAGATTTGAGTGACTGTGTAGCCTTTGATGACCTGGGCCTTAGAGTTGTGGGGCTCAGTTGCGCTGTGCTCGAGAGCCTGTACCTTCGCAGATGCAATCGTGTAACAGATGTTGGCATGAAACATGTTGCTCAGCACTGTTCTGGCCTCAAAGAACTGAGCATCAGTGACTGTTTCAAAGTGAGGGATTTTAGCTTGAAGGAAATTGCTAAAAACTGTGCGAGCTTGAAGTACCTCAGTGTGGCAAAATGCCCAGTGACAGACACTGGAATGAAGTACATTGGCAAACACTGTGTGAAGTTAAAGTACTTGAATGTTCGAGGTTGCGAAGCTGTGTCAGATGTTGGCATAAGTCACATAGTTCAAAACTGCTTGAAATTGAGATCCCTTGATGCTGGGAAGTGTGATATCACTGATACTGGGTTACAGGTAATTGGCATTCATTGCCCTCAGCTTAAGAAGCTTAGTGTCCGCGGGTGCGACGGTGTGACAGACGTGGGGGTCAAGACCATTGCAGCACAGTGTTGTAGCTTGCAGTACTTGAATGTTCAGGAGTGCAGCCTAACTTACGAAACTTTCATGTACACCAGAGAGCACTGTAAAAACTGTGTTATTGAACACACTTGCCCTGCTTTTTTTTAATTTCCTGTCACTTGTGAACAGGACTGCAGGATAGTGAGATGCTCACAAAGTTTCCCAAAAAGTCAAAACATGAACTTCTCATTTTACAACAATGGGATACAAGTTGCATTGCTATTTGGCAAGTCAATATGTTATTAGTTCCGAGATATGCATTAATTTTGATATCTTCTGTTTTCTTTGAGAAGTACCAAGGTAGGACTGGAAGGACACTTTGTGATGCATATAAAATTTATAATGTAGAGTTTGCTCTAAACACTCACAATCGTGGTCATCTCTTCTTATGGAAAGTTTGTTCTCAGTATTAGGAGTATTGCTGTGCTGCATTCATCTGTTAGTTGCATTCATGCATTGGTTTTTTTAAACTCGTGAGATGGTCGTTACCAGGGGTAAGTTTTGATGATGTCCATTTCATCTCCATCCCACTCCCTCTTTTGAAGACAGTGGCAGCAGATCATTAAATAAGAAAATAACATTTTTAAAAACCCAACGTTTTCCTATTAAGGTTAAATGCTTTGGCCAGCGCCTTTTTCTAAACCAAGTTTCTTAATTGGAAGGACAGCGATTTTTTTGTTGGTAGTCTATAGCTCACTTAGTCTTAAAGATATTCCAACATTGTGCTTTCTGCATGGTATTGTTTTTCAAACAATAGAAAGAGTTACCAGACATGTTTTTTCATATTAAAAAATTAATAGTTATTGCTTTCTGGTATTGTTTTTAACAGTGGAGAGAGTTACAGAACATGTGTTTTCAAGTTAAGAAATTCTTTCATTAATTTCTCATTTGGTTTTTGTTTTTTAGTGTTAAAAATGATATTGTATTGACCGGATGCAAAAATGGCCGCCAACAGATTATTCTTATGTCTGTGTTAATTAGCCCAACTAGCCTCGTTTTACAGCCCAAATTCTTTCAATTTTACGTGTGTGAATGAGGCTAGTTAGGCTAATGAACACCAAGACAAAAGCATAATTTTTTGGCGCCCATTTTTGCATTCGGTCAATGGTTTAGGTTTTTGTGTGTAAATAAAAGTTAGCACGTTATTTTTGGCTGGTCACACCAAACCCTGATTTAAGGGAATTCAATTGTTTATGTTCCCCCAAAAATGAGCTTCCATGAGCAAATTTATATGATGAGCAACAAAGTGTTGTTCTTTAGGTTAACAATACCTTTATGTTTGTTCACAGTTGTCTCCCACACAATAAGTCTTGTTTTTCATTAACCTCAAAGTACATTGTGAGAGGGTTAAAGCATTCTTTTGACCCTAAAAGTCCAACCCGAGACTTGTCACTTTTCAAAAGATATGAATATTGCACATTAAATTAATCATTTTAAATTTGTAATTCCACAATATTTGTGGAAACGGATTTTCTCTTTTTGGGTTTAAGAATGTTATTCGGAAGATATCTTTGTTCGGTTATCAAGTCCTGTACTTCCAAAACTACTAGCCACGGCGTTACATGTAAATGCAGCTGCTAGCTTGAATACCAAACGATTCATTTAGCTGCCAGGCATTTTCTCACATATAAGATGTATTAATTTTAGTGTAAAATGTAATATTACGAAAAGTCATTATCTTTTTTTGTAAATATGTTTTAAATTTTGCACATTTAAAGTAAATGTAAAAAAATATACAATTGTTTGTTAAAGGGGTAGCCCTTTACAAGTAATACCAGCCAGTGACTGCATGAAAACGTTGTAAGAGAAAGTAGGAAGTTGAAATTAAATATTTTCTCAAAAAGTATGAGGGAGTTACTTTTACAGCCTCACTTGCCAGTGGCATGTTTATTCTGGGGGTAGGGGTGAGGGGATGATTAGGTCTGGGTTAGGGTTAGGCTTATGGTTAGGGTTACCTAACCCTAACCCAGACCTAATCACCCCCCACCCCCCACCCCCGGAATAGGCATGCTGCTTGCCAGTGTTCATAGGTCGACATAGGGCTTCATCAAACATTCCTCTAACACAAGGATTGTGAGACAAGCAAAAGGAATATCTATGATGGAGTGTGTCTATTCTAACATTTACTTTGGTGGGTTGACAGGCCAGGGGGACGATGGTTAAAACTATCAAGTTGAAATGAAATTCACACCGTTTTCTGAGCCCCTCAAAAAGGAGGGCCATGAAAAAAATGGACAGCAAAAGAGGGAAGGTCACAAGAAATTAAGCCGTTGAGACCATAAAGGGTGCTTTAATATTATGTTGTAACACAATTACAAACCAGGTACAATATGAAAATCATGCCATACAAAATATTTCCTGCCACATGAACAAGTCAAGCTATTGGTAGTTTTGAATGCAGTGCATGTGTGTTGGAGGGGGAAAGGGGAGGGGGGGCTGACAGAGAATTTTAGGGTGAGTTGGGCAGGGTCTAGACATTTCAATCCCTTACCTAGTAGGGAGGGTCATTATTATTTTGGCTGCTTTACCCTCCCACCCTCCTCCCCGCCAGGTGTCACTGTGCACATATATTTTAAATTGTGGAAGAGGATTATCTTTTTTTTGTGTCATGTGCCCAAAGATTACTCCTGCTGAAGGACTGAGAAGGTATTAAAGCTTAAATGCATAGGAAAATGGAATTTGACATTCGCAGATATCAGATGCATGGAATTAATGCCCATAATATTCAGGCAGAGTCAAACTTTATCAAGTAAAATGAGATTACATGAAGAACAACGTTTAGAGAAGGCATTTACCGGACCGATCGCTAACTTAAGAAACTTTTGCTTATCAAAAAGGGAAGTAAAATTTTTTCAACACCTACCTTTTTAGTCATTGAAGACTGTAAAGATTCTCGGAAAGGGCCGGAAGTCCCCGAAATTTTCGTCGGTATGGCGGAAGATATAAATTCCTTTCCATCTTCAAAAAAGTTTACGATCATTTTGTTTGTTTGTTGTTGTTGTTGTTGTTGTTTTTTTTCGTGTCTCCCAACACGTTAAAAAGCCAAAAGGCAACGTTCTAGAGTTAGCGAATCGCTGTTTCAGGCAATTAATTCTTGTCTGGTGCAAAAGTCTTTGAAGATTTGAAGACAACGGGCGTTTTAGGACAGCGGAAACGAGAATCAACATTGCAATGCATGGTGGGATTTCCCGCGCTTAGATGAAAAAAGCATTCATTTCGAAGCCCGGGAAAAGGCCAATACGAAACAGCTGAAATTTACAACAAACAGGGAGCATCCGTTTTGCGCGATTGAACGCTTTTCTTCGACGCCAGACGTTTCCCTATTGAACGACTTTCCTATGGCTCGAATTTAACTGCGATCGTCCCTTTGGCAAACGAGAAATATGTCCTCCAACAGGCGAGCGTCGCTTGCTCTTAATTCTGTCCGGCGAAGTCCTCGTCGTCGTACAAAGACTCCTTCTGTGAATGATCTGTCGAAAAAATACAGTAAGTAAGCTTATGTGAATGTCATTTTATGAACTTTAAGGCGTCTCGGTGGCATAAAGTTGCTTCCACAACAAACTACATGATTTTGAAAAACCGTTTTTATTGTTACTCAAGCTTAAGACGCGTTCGTTATTGTTAATTGAATTTGCTATTGTTTATTATTTGAATGAAATACGTTTTACATAAGCATAAGCTTCGGGCCTTGTCGTGTTTGTTCATTGATGGATAGACGTTATAAAATCAGAAAGAAGTGTTATTGCATTGAGCTGTATTTATAAACAACGTCACTTAAAGCCCACAGTACCTCTAATAATAATAATAATAATAATAATAAAATTCTTCTAGAGCGCAGCTACATAATCTCAGGGCGCTTAACAAAATATAGGAAATAAAATATGGGAAATATACAAATAAACTTACAAATACAAGAAGTTAAAAAAATACATGATGAAAAAAAAATGATGTAATAAAAGTACATATGAAGTTAATTAAAAAGAAATGTTTTGAGGCTCTTTTTAAAAATAGACAAAGATTGTGCGTTTTTAATGTCCACTGGCAAGGAATTCCAAAGAATAGGTGCAGCTACCGAGAAAGAGCCAAATAGGTGGCTGTTGCAGAAGTCAATTTTACTAGTTACACTGAGCGTGGACAAGCTTCTCTGCAGTGGATTGATCCAAATAATTTCTAATCTTCCAAATATTATAAATTGCTTGAGATGCCGATTTACAGATGTTATTGACTTGTCTTGACATGTCGAGATGTTTATCCAAAACGACACCAAGATCACATACAGCAGGTTCTAATTCGATGGTGTTAGCACCAATATTTATGGAAGGAATAGGGTGGCTCTTAATAAACTTTGAAGAAAAGTAAATAACTTTAGTCTTGGCTGAGTTGCAGAGCAGGAAATTATTGGAGTACCAACCAATAATGTGGTTTATACAATCTTCGATTTTACCGATGGATATATTTCTATTTCCGAGCCCCATTGTGAGGTAAATCTGGCTATCATCAGCATAGAACATGGGACGGAGGCCATGAGATAGGACAATATCCTCAATTGGAGCAACACGGAAAAGATCCTTAGCCTAGTTAAAAGAAATTATCATCAATAGACTTGATTTTACGTGTGAATTTTATTTTAAGCTCGCAACACACTTTTGTCTTTTACGTTTAAAATCATATTATTTCGGGGTGCAAATCTTAAATAATACAAATACTAATGACAATTATCAGAAAAGTGAGGCTAACGAAACCAACACATGATTCACTGTTACTCCAAGTTTCGTGCTTACGCACTCATCAGACAGTATTTATTATAAATAGATAATTACAGATAATTATTATAAATATTTTAAAAATTATTATAATTTTTTTTTTAATTATTTAATTATTATAAATGTTTTTTAAAATGCTACTGTATGACTTTACACTGGATGGTAATCACAAGCTTAATTAACAGTATTATCCATCAAAGTGGAGGTGAATGATGGGGGATATTTACTTAGCCACAAAGCAACAAGGTAAGTATCCACCACTTTCACTGATACTAAAGTGAATAATAGCTGTTTTGGTACTGTATATACCACGCAGATTGAATAATCAGTCAAGTTTATCAATAAAAATAAATTGTTCCTTGGTAACCATTAAGCAAAATGGGAAGCCATTTTGTTTTTCTCTATTTGGTCAGATTAATAGTACTTGCCATTCGCCTCCAAACTAGCCAATCATAATGCCGCGTGGAAAGCACTACAGTGTGTTCACTTAAGTGTGGGATATACTTGTACTAACTGTCATAAATTATTATTTCACTAGCTTTTGTTTTTTGCACACTTATGCATTTTCTTTTGTTGTCACATAATGGCAGATGCATACAAGTGATTTGTGCTATGACTTGCTTTTTTCAATTTGACTACCAGCGTCTGTTGGGATTGGTTGAAGCGAATTGGGTTTCCCTGGAGTTAAAACAGTTTGAGACCATTTTTGTTAGAAAATCGTAAATTAATATTCTAGCATTCTGCATTGGTATCGTGGAGGACTGTTGTAGTTTATGTGCTCGTATCTTTTTTTTTTCTACTAGAGCTGAGTCCCAGGGGTAAGCGAAAACTAGAGTTCCAGTATGATAAACCACTGAAAGGCAAAACTTTCTACCTGGACCTTCAAGGATATAGGAAAATCAGCACCTTACAAGCACAGATTGTAGAATTGGGAGGGGTAAGATGACTTCCAACTTTTCCCAGAATTAACACATGTTCCTTAATTTTCAGCAATGACTGGGAAAATTTTTATAAAAAAGTGAAACTTGCATGGATCCAGGAAAAAAATATTATTGTTTTTAATTGCTCTATGTTTTGTTTACAGTAGAAGCGCAGGGCACTCTTAGCTTTCACTTCAGTTCACAAACATCCCATTTTTAAAGAAACAATATTATTAACCCATTGACTCCTGGGAGTGATACTTAAAAGATGTTTTTCTGTCTAATGCCAGATGAATTTACTCGTCAACTGGGGATGTCCCAGGGCCCCTGAGGAGTCATTGGGTTAATTAAAGTTCCCCTGTGACCAAAATATCAATTCATATTTTTCTTTGTATTTCGAAGCTAGGTTAACTAAACACCAAGTGACCAAAGTTTTAAGCCTTGATTTCAAAAAGACACCTGTTTACTTTGACTGAAATTTTCGTATTTTACATGTCGTGGTCCGCCCTTAATAACTTAAAGATCTTGAGAGAGCTGGATCAAAGAGAAATGACATCAAAGGCTCACTTGTTTAACCCGTTGACTCCCAGGGGTTCCCCATTGACAAGTAAAATAGTCTGGCGTTAGACATCAGAGTAAAATACTAAGTCTGGCCAGTTTAGGCTGGTTTGGACGTCAAAGGGTAACGATCTTGAGAGAGCTGGATCAAAAAGAAATGACATCAAAGGCTCACTAGTTTAAGAATGCACATTGTGTGTACAACGCAGAATTGATATGCAGCACAGGAGTTTTGGGTTTTCAGACTTTTAAACTCGCACTTTGCATATATAATAAGCTGCATTCAGACGCTGAAATTAATTTTTATGCTAGTGAGCCTTTGACATCACTTTTCCTGGATCAAACCCTCTGAGGTCCAATCGGTCAGTTTTGAATGCTAGTAATGGCGGATCGTGAAATCCGAAACTTACACTCAAAGAAAACGGCCTTTGGATAAAAATCAAAGCTCGAAATTTTGCCAGTCAGGTGTTAAGCTAAGACACTTTCAAAATCTGAAGAAAAAAAGGAAGTGATTTTTTGTAATCACATGGGTACTTTAAGCAAATCCTAAGATAGTAAAGAATCCAGTGTGACTAGAGTCAACTGGTTGGCTATTTTGCAAGGTCGTCAGAGTTGGATTGACAGGTCCTCTGAACGCAAATCCAGCTGGTTGTGTGAGTGTGATTTGAACCCAGTGCAACCATGTACAAATTAATCTAAAGCTCTAACCACTTATAGTATGTGTATCTGCACTGCCTCCTTTATCCATTATTGATGCTAAAATTGTGTGGTCTATCCAATTCTTGGAGGCTGTTTTAGGCAGTAAACTTTACTTTCCCACCTGACTAAACCCAATCAGATTTTAACAGTTTTACTCGTGGTCTATATTCATTTTTCTTTGACAGAAAGTTGAGGAGTTTCTCAGTAAGGACATTGGTTGTGTTGTCACAAACAAAAAATATGTAGATGCCCGTTGCTCACCGAGAAGCAATTCCACACCCAGTCCAATCCTCTCAGTTCCGAGTCCGATTCCTGGACACACAAAAAGGTGAAAATGTAATGTCAGAAAACTTCTAACTGGTGAGCAGCACGTCTGCGCACTCTAAAAGCTGTAAAACAATTTATTTTATCCTACCCATTTCATGTGACTAACGCACACTTCGTCAGGGATGTTTACAATACAACACAAGGGACCTACATAAGAGACTAAAAAACGTTTTTACATTACGTAAAACCGCACCTGTGAGAGCGGATTTGCATGAAGGAAACATGTGGAAAGGTGTGCAAGGAGTGACATATTTTGTGCCTAACATAATTTTGGGGCCTGCAGTTTTAGCTTAATTTTTTTTTAAAAGTCTTGAAAATTACTTAAATTTTAGGGGTCCTAGAACCCTATTCTTTTTCATTATGAATCCTTTTTTCTGCCACTTTGAATATGGCGGATATTCTTGTATGGGATTGGTGCAAAGATCAAAGGTTTAGGTTTGTTTCTGGGGAGTAGGGAAGGTGCTGTGCCGAAAGCATCTTCGGCCAATGTTGCCAGACTGGGATCCATAGACCTTTCATAATGGCGGTCAAATAAATTATTCTTTTGTTTTAATGCTAATAAGCCCTACTAACCTCGCTACGACGAGCAAATTTCATAAGAATATTTGTTTTGAAACGAGGGCAGTAGGTCTAATTAACATAAATACAAAAGAATGTAAAGTTGGTCGCCATTTATGAAAGTGGTCTATTCCCTGACTTGACACCACAAAAAATAGGTGGGTTGGGATTGTTGGGTCACAATATTCTGTTCCAAGTGGCTTTCCGCTGGGTACACCAGTTTTCCCTTCCTACTAAAAGCAACCCTCATCAAAATAATGCACTTGTGGATGTCGATTACATGACTGTATATTACTGTACCTTGAGATTTTAATGAAGTGGTTACATGTGCATTTTTGTTCGTTAGTAGTGGTACATGTAGTAAAAAATTATAAGTGCAATCTAAATAGTATTGGTAACTACAGTAAGTAGTATTTGTAATTTGGTAGCAGCACTTGTAGTAAGAGTAAAACATGACCTCAGTGAACTTCCTAGGAAAGCATTAAGTAGTTCATATACATGTAGTTCTCAAGAAATGTTAGTTTTTGTTTGCTTTGCTTTTGATTACTGTACCGCGAAATTTTAGTGAAGTGATTATATTTGCTTATCATCATTAGTGCATGTAAGTAGTATTGATAATTACAGCACGTAGTATTAGTAATGGTACATGAAGCGGCACTTGTAGTTAAAGTAAAGCAATGACCTGATCTTCCTTGCATAGCATTCTGAATCAGTAGTTCATCGTTCCCAAGAGGTGATAGTTTGTTTGCTTTTACTGTTTGTTTTCAGTTCTTCAGCAAAAGGCTCAGCTGTGCCCTCTCCTTTAAGCGCAGACTCTGGTGGTGCCGAACTAACTGGATTAACCGCTCCTAAACACAAGGAACGTGGCAAAGCCCTTGCTGCCCAAGCAGCTGTCACCTGCAAGTATGGCTCAAGCAATGTCATTGCGAATGCCAGCAACTGGGGTGTTAAAATTGAGTTGCTGGAAGACTTTCTAAAAAAGTTGGAAAAGTATGGTAGCATTGAAAAAAAGCAAGTATCAAAGCCTTTACTCTCTGGGCGAGCAACAAAACATGACATCAAGCCCAAAGTTCGAAAGCTTTATGCTCCATTTATCAAGGTGGAAGATCACAGTCGCGGTTACAGGCCACTGGTTCACGAGCTTAAGGAGTGGCCGAGGATATACTTTGATGGTCCAGTGGGGGGCTGTCCATTTGACCCACCAAGAAATGACACTCATAATGATCGAGAAGAGCATGGAAGGCACAAAAGGTAAATGTCATCTTGACCCATTCATCCTCTGACATTGAGGAGTCTAGTGTTAGAGTAAAATCTCGAAGTCTTATTCTCTGGATTGAAAGAGTCAAAGGGAACGTAGCTTTTATTGACCCACAGAGTGCTCAAAATTAGTGGTCGCCCAGCCATGCCAGGTGATTAGTTTTTGGTAAAATAAAAAGGATGGTTGGCCATAGAAAAAACAACGGACAACCAACCAAAAGTAAAAAAATTAATGTTTTACATACTGTAAGCAGCACCTGACTCTGGCATTCGACAGTTTTCTGATGTCGATGTCTGAGTAGTGTGAAGTCAACGATGATTAATTTGCCACAGTTGAGCATTTTCCCATGTTTCGAATGTCTGTGGCTTTTACTAAAAACTGTCATGTTATTGGAAAATTCACATGTACATGTAGCTGGCAATGGAGATCGAAGACTCAATTTAAAAAATGCTAAAACTTAAACCCAGACACACACTTACATGTACATGTAGAACTACATGTACACATGTATGGCATATTCAAGCTCCAATGCTATGCACTTCATCTCAACACAGCATGCATTTAATCATAGGGGTTTTCCCATTTGGGCAACCAAGCATTTATCAGGGCAACCATATTTACAGGTTTAGTTGCCTGGCTTTTGAAACAGGGACAACCTGGATTTTTTTATTTTAATTCAAGCACTGCCTAGATGTTGTTAACGGCGGTATTTTTTGTGGGTTGCAGGTTGAAATTTAAATATAACTGGATACACTATACCGTGACTGTTACATGAATAGCTAACCTGAGGCCTAACTAGGCCTAAAAAAAAGTTTTTAGGCCTAAGGTTAGCTATTCATGTAACAGTCACGGTAAGTATATCCAGTTATAATTAAATTTCAACCTGCAGCCTGCAAAAAATACCTGCCGTGTTGTTAACCCATTCATCCCTGAAGAAGCTCCCCATTGACAAGAAAAAAATAATCATCTGGTGTAAAACAGAGAAAAATCTTCAAGTCTGACACTCTCATGATTAAAAGGTTTATTTGTTCATCATTCTGCAATGGTCGGTGAGGATATCACTTCCATGAATTCTGTGCCTCTAACCCCCTTTTTTTTTTTTTTAATTCTGCAAATTATATGAAAATTTCAGCACCATAAAACTTGTACATGTACATTAGCTGAGCTGGTTGCGATCTTGTTTCCAAAGGGGCCACGTGAGTTGCAATAAAGTTGACAAGATTGGCAATACTTTTTCCCACAGCCAAGCTGGTGAGATGCATTGAGTCTTTCTCTGAGCTGACATCACAAGCTGTTTTGCATTCCACTTTTGAACAAATTTTTGCCAATCAGAGGAGCATTTTTGCAACGTCATCTTAGAAATAGGCCCATGACTTATACCAGCTCGGCCACAGGACAAACGAATTACCGGTATTGTTAAATTTTATAATGGTTCGCTACATGTAAAAGTGGAATTTGGAAGTGAAAATGGTAGAAACTATTTGCAATGGGTGAACTAGAGATTTATTTCAGCAAAGAAAAGTATTTGAGGCCAGGGGCAATTTCAATTCTTTACATGTAACTATACCTTTGTGGGAATACCGGTATTGTGGTGCTCTTGTCCAGGCTTCATTGGCTCAGGATGCTTACTGTAAGTGCTTAATCCATTGACCCTGAGAGTGAAACTTAATTGATTTTACTCTATCTATCGCCAGATGATTTTACTTGTTAGTGGGGGGGAAGGGGGGGCATCCTAGGGCGTTTGAGCTGTGAATGAGTTAATACTGGTAATGCTTTCGCTGCGCTGGCCCAGGCAAGGCAAGGCTCTTTACATGTAGGTGATTCTTATGGAAGAGCATCATTGTGAGGATGCTGATGACAATGACAATAAAGGCAACAAATCAACAACAAAATAATGTAATAATATTAATGATAAATCTCCCAGGGTGAACTTTGTATAAAGTCATGAGAAAAGTTCATTCATTCTGGTCTGGTCCATGTGAGCATAGCTAAACATCATTGTCGGTTTCTGAATCCCTTCCACTGCATCAATGACTTGCTTTATCTCCTTAGCGTGGAAATCGAATGAAGATAATGATAATAAAGTTTTCTTACATGTATGTACATGTAGCTCCGTAATCCATCTCTGATGTACATTTTGTACAGTAGTGCTGATCCCAGACTGCGCTAACCCTAACCCTAACCCAAAACCTAGACCATCTTCTTGCTTTATACCATTCTGAAGCCAATTCTTGTAAATACCGGTAACAATTTTGTGGCCTTATTAGTTCCTTACTTTTTTTACCTGAAAGGAAACAAGTCCAAAGAGACAAAACTAAGAAGAGAGGATTTTGTGAGTGCTGTTGCATTCACTATGAGGACTTGGATGCGGTAAGTTATCTTTGAATTGTAACAGTGAATGCTGGAAAAATGAATTTAATAGACTGTATTCCTAAAATATAATTAATGGTAGCCAAGAAATTATTCTTTTGAATTTTGTTCGTGCTAACGAGGCTGGTAAGGATGATTAGCATAAAGACAAAACTGAGAATAATTTCGTAGCTGCTATTTATGAATACGGCCTATAGTAAGGGGACTTTTTTCACATTTTTTGGCCTCATTAACACAGGGGTATCCTTTTCTAATCAGTCAAGCAAGAATAAAGACTGATTATTGAAAATGCATTGCATATTGAGCTGTCTCTGAAAATTTGAACGCAACATGCAGGATAATCTCTGAGCATTGATGCTTTCAAAATTCGAAATTTTACAAAGAATATAATTATGGGATCATTACTGTCTTTGCCAGCCTAGAATTCATCAGTTTTTGAAGGCTAATAAGTGGCTTGTTATCAAAGATTTAGCTAAATCTAAATTTCTTTTACTTTTTGAATTGAGTTGTACATGTACATAGCATGATGATGCCTTCTCACAGTGAGCAAACAATGATCTCAGCAAACATTCCCTTGTGATATATTTTAAAGTTACATGTAACATTGACTAGCAGTTGCAGTTTTCAGTTTGCTCGAGGGCAAATCCGTGTTTCTATCTTCCCTTAGTGCCTTGTTATTAATTTTTTCCTTTAATAGCATCTTCTCAGCGAACGCCATCAGTCATTTGCAAGGGATCCCTCTAACTATCACAGTTTAGATGAACTGATCAAAAAAGGACCAAGCCTACAGGACTTCCTGGCAAAAATGCTTAAGAAACATGAGGAAAAAGAAAGGGAAAAACAAGAGAAAAACTCCAGGTATGTGTATGTAAGTTTTTAGGATATTCAGTGGTTAAACCTGCATTAGATAGCATTGTGTCCATAGGGAACGATACTGAGCAGCTACAAATTATACAGGTGCGTTGCTTTCACGTGTCAGAAACACAGGTGTATTTTCACCAGTGGTGTGTTACTAAAAGTAGCTATGCAGTATTATGTCCAAGACTTACTCACATCGTGGATCCCATGGGGTGCATTGCTAAGGATGTAATGGTAAAGTAATTTGAGAGAATTTGGAATTATGTTCGTCAGTTTCCAACTTTTGTAAACCAATGACCCTAAATATGACGTCATCATGCCACGCCCATGGACACAGACCAATAAAAGAAAACTTGAAGTTTGTCTACATGCTACACAATTTGGGTATTTAATCAGTGGTTTGATAATTTGTATTCGTTTTTACATCCAGCCAAGCATGGTTTTCTTTTTATTTTAAAAAAATGTTCTTTTTAAAGAGTTAAACGATACTGCAATACCCAAAACATTTTAAAAAAGATGATTTGAAAAAATCATGCGTAGCTATATTCTGTATTTGGAGGTGTAACGTGCCATATAAAAAAATTAATTCAATTTAAAGACGCATGCGCAGTTGATCTGAGAACGAGCGCGAGGAAGGGCGAGGAAAAACCTTCGCTGCAAACAACAGTCTCGTGCGTTGATTGGGTTTGCTGGTCAGCTCACGATATGATGACGTCAGTCACCGGAAGTAACATTACACTTCCTTAGCAACGCGCGAAAAATCCGCCATACACCTGTATAGTGGTAAATTTTCTCGTTAAACTCAAATACGATTACGTTTGGCAGAGATTCAATCTTACTGCCGTCTCAAATGAAAGTTTTAGGGATTAGTTTAGCATGTGAACCCTTTGACTCCGAGCATAGGTCAGAATGTAAATTCACTTCTCATTGTCAAGACACTGTCAGGTAGACAAGTATTGAGAATGAAGATTCTTATCATCTTAAGGATATGATCTCGCTATAGCACCAAATTCTCATGCCCAAATAACGAAGAACTCGGTGGAAGTAGTTAAGAGAATTAACTTTTAGATCATGAGAGTCTAAGGGTTAAAGAGCAAAAAGAAGGTTTTAGTCACTGTAAGGAGGATGGTTCGGCGGATTTTCAGCGATTCAAATGGAAGAGGACGACGTTCGTGAACAGTAAATGCATCGCAGGCCAGTTTTGCACCGTATTCTGGTTCTAGAAGCACATCTAAAGAAGACCAACCAGCTCACATTGCCTAAATATAAATATGGCTTCGAACCTCGTAGATGTGAATTTCTTACTTAAAAATGAAAGAAAGAACCTTAAATTACTATGCGTAACCATTGCGAATACCCTAAAGGTTTTTTTTTTTTTTTTACTTCAGTGTAATTTCTTTTCTTTTCTTTTTTTCTTCTTTTTGTAGCTGTACTCATGTTTTCGATCTTCCCCGCCCAGATTAGCTCGGAAGCTGTGTACTGGATATGCTAAAATGTGTTAACGCTGTTGTTTGTAAATAAAAGTTGTTGACAAACTGGTCAAGCTAGTAACCACCCTATCTGGGAGTAAATTGCGAAGGGGGCATCTCAGTAAGCAAGATCGGGTTGAAATCGCTTCTTGCTTCCGCTATAGTGTCCTTTTTGATCCCTGAGCACAGCACGTCAGCCGGAGGTAATAAGCTGAGCGTCGAATTTGATGAGGGAGAATAACCGGAGAACCCAAGGAAAAACCCCTTGCGACAGGTTAAGATCTAAAACTCAGGCCACGTAAGATCGCAGAGGTGGGACCACTACGCGAACCTGACGTCAACTTGAGTGTTGTACTCATTAAGAACAACCTCGGACACGAAAAAAACATCGTTTTCTCTTAATAGCATGAGCAAACTTGTTAAACTACCAGTGGTTCAGTGCTCGAATGCTATTGCAAAGCGCTAGGGCACTGAAGCACTAAATTTTTCGTGGAAAAATGAAAAAAGTTCGGACCATTTCTGTGTTCTCGATTCGCCGAAATGACTGGAATATCTCTCTTTCACTTGATACCATAATTGAACTCATGCGTATTAATTACACTGCCCTTCCAGAAAGAAATATTTCAGCGGTTTTCTGTCAAATGGTACAAACTCGTTCCGTGCATGTTTTTTAAGGAAAAATGTTCGCCGTTATTTTTTCGGACAAATCCCACCGTTTTTTCCTTCCCTTTCATTTGGAAAGCGCTCTACTTGGTAATCGAAACAAGCAGTTTATTAGGGAGTTAAAGCACCGACAACATCAAAACAATGTTATTTTGCGCTGCTTAACGCGTCTTTCGCGATTATTCTGTTTTGCTCACGGTGCACAATATGGTCAAATAATCCTCAAATCACAGAAGTAGGAACTGTTTCAAAGAAAAGCTAGAAAATGAACGATTCTATGTTTTATGCTGACGTTGTCGGTACAACCTTAAATTTGGTTATAACGCGTTGTTTGACGGAGTGTGGCACAGAAATGTACTTAAAGAATAGGTGCCGCACGTAATGTACAGCACGCTTTTCACGATTAATATAAGAGAGATGTAGCGTCGCGTTTACGTGAAACCCGAACGACAAAAGTGACCACGTGACCATGATTTTCCCGCCATTTTCTAAGTTTGCCGGCTGCCTCTTGTCGTTTCTACATGTACGTGAAAGTAGGCATTTTCGCGTTCGCTGTATACGTGAAATTTTCTCGTTTACTTCTACATAAGAAGCTGTTTTCGGAAACAAAGTACCCCAAAACCATTTTCCGGTCTGCCAAAGGAGGAAAAAATAGGTTTCATGGTTATAGATAGTTAATATCTGACTCCTTGTCGCAATTTTTTTCATCGAACTCACGTTGACTCGCTGTTCACCGGCAAAACAGCTTCATTCACTCTCAAAATTGGACGGGTAAGGATTTAATTTTATATAGCGTCTTTTTCTACAAACAATGTTTAAAAAGACTCCGAGTTTTTGTTTTTGGTTTTTAGTAACTAAATGCTCGAGTTCCCGCAGGTCACGCGTGAAAAAGTTACAACCTCGCCAGTTTACGTGAAACGTGAAACGGCAAGCCGACGTTTGCCGTTCGCGTAAACGTGATGGTAAATCTCTATTTTTTTGTGGCGTTGGCGTTGCCGTGGCCGCGCTCATAGAACATACCGTAGAATACGGCTCACCAAATTGGCCAATCAAATTGCAGAGTACTATGTAGAGATAATTAACACACATTCTATTCCTCTCTTTTTGGCACAGGGATGAATTGCCAGATCCGAAAGAGAGCTGTTTGGAACGCACTGAACCAAAGACGCCGTGTGCGGAAATATCTTCAAAGTGTCAAAGAGCGGACAAAGGAGATGACTGTTACACGCCCCCTAACCCCTCCCCTGCAAAAACAGATGATTTTTGTACGCCCACCATGCAGCCCTCCCCTGATAAAACTGAGGATAAGAACACATCACTAAGAGTGTCAAGATCAAGTAAGAAAGCAGTCCAAGGACGAGGGTCGCGAAGGTCACTCAGCAGTCCTAGAACTCCACAAGCTCTGCAAGTAAAGTCTGGCGTTGGAAAAGAATGCACCACGCCGATACGTCACGAAGCTAAGAAGATGTCAAGTCCATTGAAAATAGAAGATGGAGTTTCTAAGAAACAAATTTCACGTGTGAAAACACGGTCCATTTCGTTAAGTCCTGTTGCTGGGGATTCTGCCGGCGCTAAACGCGGGTCTGTGATTTTCCCCCGCGCAAAGGGCGCGTCCGCTGTTCAGGGAAGTAATATTGACCAGTCTTCCAGTGGTGGTGCAATTAGGAGTAGAGTGTCGCCCGACCTTGTGAACAAACGAGATGCCGTAAACCTACCCGGAGGTGTACGGACACGAAGAAGTCAGCAAGATTCTGAGGAAAGCAGTGGAAAAGATGATCATTGTTTTGAGACTGCACTGAATGCTGAGAGAAAAGTGAAATGTGATTCAGAGTCCCAGACAAGATTATCAGAGTTTCCACCCGAGACAACGCAACGGGAGCAACAACCACATGAAAAAGAGTGTGCCGAGGAAGAAAAGCAGATCGAAACTCAAAGTGTTATTGGTGAACATCATGAACATGACAAGGACCAAAGCAGCCCTAGGAGGGCCAGTCTTAGGTCGGCTACAAAGACCGGTCCAGCTGTAGAGGCAAGGACCCCTAAATCGTCAGTGGTGGAAATAGAAACTTGTGCAATAAGAGAAGGACCGGCGAGAGGGATGCGTTCACCTAAAACTGTAATGCCGGCCGCGGGTGAGACCAAGTCGGACGTAAAGAAAGACAGTGAAGTGTCTTTGAATAATCAGATGGTCGCTTTGGAGACCAACAAAGCGGAACAGCCGATACGCGCCACGCGTTCGTGTTTTCAGTCCGGTCCAATATTGACACCTCGGGTATGCGATAGTATAGAAACTAAAGACCGTGCACCGGTGACAACAGAATGCACAGCAGAGGAACCGGAAGCTTGTCAAGATAAAAGACGCACTAGTCCTCGCTTTAGCGCTGCATCGTGTAAAGAAGACACACCCTCCTCGCCAGAACCTACGGAAAAAGCCGCTAAAAATCAAAACAAACAACCAAGTCCCAATAGCTTCCCGCGCAACGTGCAAGTTAAGTTGTCCGATTTTTGTGCAATAAGCGCGTTGCGCAACAGGCCGGTACTTGGAAAGTCCTCGGACGATTCCGAAACTGAGAGTATTCAGTTATCTACTGGTGAGAATTTGTCCCCATCAAAAGAAGAAGCTTCCAAGAAGACAACATCGGAACCTGAAGATGAAGAGATTTCCAGCACGCCAACGATAACTTGCTGTCCTTCATCCCCAGGTTCAGTGAAATCCGGATTCCCCAATGAAACAGGAAGCAGATACTGTCTTAGAAAACGTGCCGAAGAACAAGAGGAAAAAGAAGAGAAAGACGATCAGATGGTCAGCAAACCTACAAGGTCAAATTACAAAATCCTCGACGAGGAACCTAAGAGGGCCTCTCTGCCCACAACTGTTGCACCATCCTTCACAAGCGTCAAAGCCAAGAGTTCAAAAGAAAAATCTGAGTTATTAAAAGGCCACGAAAATAAGACGCCAGAGAAGAAAACCCGCAAGAGCAACAGAAAGACGAGAAGCCAATTGCACACGACCCCTCGCAGAAAGGTTCCACGGTCGCAAGACCCTGAATCGGATTCAGAATCCAGCGTTTTCTCCGACAGTCCCAGAAGCGGACCTATTCGTGAGACAAGAAGTATGCGCGCGTCTGTTCGCAGCCATGAAGAGGCACAATTGAAAGGCATTTCAATGGCAGCTGAAGGCACACCTTTGTCAGAAACACCTGTCTCGATAGAGGATATCTCAACGACGGCAGTTTGCGGGTCTCCAAGCCAGAAACCACATCCCTCGCGTGACAGTGCCTCGGGCGATTTCCCGAAAAGGAGCGTATCACGAGGAAATCAAGCTTCGCGTGGCGTCGCTTGCCTGTTTGATTCCGATGAGGACGACGATGAGGAATTCGAAGGCTTTCATGTCCCACACTTTGACAAGTCGTACTCTTCCGAGGGCGATCTTAGTTATCAAATAAACTCTATTGTAGAAAACATAAATTGTGAAGACGGAGACACTATTCACGGTGACGTTCAGAATACCACAACCAGAGAAATTGATGGAAATCATAATGAACTTGAAAACACGGAGCTTGTTACCGGACAGATTAAAAGTTCTGAGGCAAACGAAATGACCAGAGGAGAACAAAGAAACGAAAAAATACTTGAGAAATACGAAGAATGTAAGCCACAGACGAGGAAGAGAAAATCAGCGAGTCAGTGTAAGAGTTCTAATGTTTCAGCTAAAAGAGCAAAATCAGCGGAGTCCGCGGATGAAGAGAGATGTTCCGTTGCATCTTACATAGTGATGTCACCTGTGATTGATAGCAGTGATGACGTTGACGATGACGTATTTAACACTGTATCCGACAGCACTGACGGGGAGGAAGAGGGTACAGAATCGCCACTTAGCATAACTTCCTGGCGACAGAAACGAAAATCTGAAGACCTTCAACCGGACGTTGACAGGCCAACGAAGAGGCGGAAGTCAAGTTTGCTGGGCAGTGATTCGCAAATAGTTACCGAACCTTTTTCTCTTAATTCCAAGACTGGTTTTTTTCCTAACTGTGAAATGGGGCGAGCAATCGAAGAAAAAGAGGACAACATGGGTGAACCGAAAAGTGAAAGCTCGAGACTCGATGAAATCCTGGAGGAAGAGGAGAGCTCACCAGAACAAACTTTTTCTTCCTCACAAGGTTCCAATATGGTCAATTCAGCGGCCACCAAGTCAGAAAATTACAGCTCGAGATTTGATGAAATGCTGGAGAAGACAAATCGAGGTCAATGTTTTTCCTCCACACCAGCTTACAGTGAGTTTTATAACGTGGACGAACCTGTGGTTCAAACCATGGAAGAACGCGTTAAGCTTCGCCGGAAACGGAGCGTCTCTCTTAAAGCGCGTGAAAATTTATCTTCCGTTGAAAGCCCGGAAAATGACACAGAAAGCGTATCAAAACTTTCATCGTCGTCACAGCAATCAACTTCATCGTCGAAAAAAGCGCTACTGCCCTTAAAGCCACTGAAACGGCTAGCTCCTTTGTCTGTGGCGACAAAAAAGGACAATTTGCCATTAAAACCTCTTAGACGTGTTTCTGGAATTGGCGCACCTTCACAGATCTTTTTGCCCTTGAAACCTTTACAGCACATTTCACCAACCCAAGTCTCCTTGAGACCAAGCCGAGCGAACAGCTTACCAAGTTTTAACCAATCGTCGCTCGTTACACCTGGAAAGACTCGCAGGCCCACCTGGATTTTTGACCTAAGTAATTTTGGCTCGCCGCCTTCAGAAATGCCAGACAATAAAGGAATGAGATGTTCAACCTCTACGTCAGCGAAGCCCAAGTACACATTGAGATCGCAAAAGAGGGCGTCGTGGAACTTAAAGCAAAAGGACATTTTCGCATTTGATGAATATTAGAACGGACCTTGTTTTTATCGGTCATTTTACTTCCGTTTTTATTGACAGAAAATTTTTATGGACTGATTTTAACTCACATTAGGACGTCTTTGAAGAAAGATTTTAAGACCATTCGTCCTTTATACCAAGAGCGTTTTATGTACTGTCTTTGAGAATAACAGGATCAGTTGTAATATTGCTATTTATTTAACACAGATTTTTAAGGATATTGTAAAGTTTAGAGAGATCTTGAATTGGAAACGTTATTATCTAAACCATTAACATCAACCTTCGGAAGGAAATGAGCCAATCAGGACGTTAAGAGGACACGCGTGGTAAGTTGGCGAGAAAATACGTGGATACTGAAGCGCCGGAAAATGTGAGCGAGTAATTGGTGCTTTTCCCTAGAATTTTATCGTATTGTTTTTAAGCTTAAAAGTTATATCCTTTCAAGTAGATCCCGGTGGATTTAAGATGACAGATTTTAAGCGTTTGAAATTAGGGATAAGTAAAAAAGTCTTAGAACAGATGTGTCTGTTTTTAATGTAAATATTTTGTATCGAGCACTTATTAATAAAATTATCAGCAACGGTTCCACTGTCTTATACCAGCCTCTTTTCTCTTGTACAAGGAAGGGTTACGTTTCTGCAAACGTTGGCCACGTAGCACAAATATTTCAACAGACGTAACTATTAGAGGTCTACCCATATGAACCACGTGAGCGTTAGCCCTACTAATGGAAAGGGACCCACACAAGGACAGAAAAACTCTGACCAGGGTGGGAATTGAAGAAGCGTAACCCTTCCTTGTACTTGTACATATTCATTGCCGTGACATTGACATCTTAAATTCTTACGACCTACATTTCCAGCCTCGTTTCCAGGCCTTTCAGCGCTAAATTGCAAGAAGCGCGAGACCGGGAGCGTTAGCGCAAGGGCGTTCTAGGAACTCTTCCGCTCAATCGGTGACGTCACGTTTGATCACGTGAGAACGAGGTTGATATATTTCATGAAGAAGACTGTTTTCGTGTTTCGGAAAGACTATTTCTCCCGTAATCGGCTGAAGCAGCAGCAGAGCGAAAACTGGTAATCTCTTAGCCTTGTGCTAATGAGGGAAAAAATGTAAACGAGGATTCTCCTAGCCACGTCACGGTGAATTTCAGCACTCTCCTCTCCCTATATTGGCTGTTTATCCAGCACCACCAAAATCCCCTTGACTTCAAATAGCAGGAGCCCATGCAACCTCGTTCCCAAGGCTTTTCCTATATTTGGAAAGGGGCGGAAAAAGCCCTGGAAACTAGGTTGGGACCCACGACTTGGAGCCAACAACTCCCATACTAAGCATTTCTTTTTCAGACCAATCTATTTTTAGAAAACCTTTTACGCAAAAAAATAAAGGCACTTCCGGATCGGTGGCGCTATGACGTCAAGTTAGTTGCTTGTGATTAGTCATAGGGCTCATGCGGGAGTCTAATTCACGGAAAATTCAAACTAAAAATAAATCGGTCTGTGAAAATGCTGTGACAGGCTGTTGTTTGCTCCTGGTCGTATGCTCCTGCTTATGGCTGTGTCTGCCACGTTTGCCTCGTACGCTATAAAGCCTTTTTTGAGACGTCAACGCCAGGCCGGCCTCTCTCTTGGGAGAGAGTTAAAACAGTTCCATAAATAGCTCTAGGAAAGTTGAAGAATTTTGTTTACTATTTGCGAAACCGTTGTGTGTCGTGGTGAATTATCAAAGTTTCTTTTGGTAAACCTGCACAATTCACAGTTTTTTTGGCTGTTATCTCTGAATTGGTAAGCGTTCTTTTAATAAGCGTTAATCATGACCATGTGTTAAGGTCAATAACACTCGAACCGAATGTCCCATCGAACGGCAGTTAAATTTATTCCCAAAAGAAAATTCGGGCCTCTTAGAAAACTCGTTTCCAGGGCCACTCCTTTATCCGAGCTAACCGGAAGTTAGAAATTGTTGAGAAACTAAATATTTTAAGCAAGAGCCGATACAACGTAGATTGATTTTAGTGGTGTACTATATTTCGGCTGGCCAAACCAGCCTTCTTCAGGTACAATGAGAGTTTACATTGAATAGAAGCAATTCAATGTAAACTCTCATTGTACCTGAAGAAGGCTGGTTTGGCCAGCCGAAATATAGTACACCACTAAAATCAATCTACGTTGTATCGGCTCTTGCTTAAAATATTTAGTTTCTCAACTTGAAATAACGCGGATCAGATCAAGCCACTGATCCAACGTACACCGACAGGAAAATTGTCCACGGTTGCTTGCTTCAAAACTCTACAAATTGTTGTCGGCCGACCGGAAGTTATAAGCATGCTTCATCGCACGTTCCGCATAAATCTGTTTGAGAGCATTTCAGTAAGAACGCGGGGAAAGGCTTCCGTGCAACGTCAAGTTGACTAAGATGACATCAAGCGGATGATATGAATTTTCTCAAAACCGTGCAATTTGTTGAGTCGGCAAGTAACATACTGAAGTCAAGAAACAGAAACAACAAAACGTTACTCGATGTCTCATGTTTTGATTTTATCAGAGTTTAACTTGAAAGGTGAGTGAGTCTTCGTCTGGCTTTCTATCCTTGCGTTGCCGAACATATTTCTGTTTCGGTTCTGGTCCTCTCGCTGATCCCTTTTTCAAAGAAAATTCAAGACACGCGCATTTGTTGACGGTTTGTTGAGTCCGGTACTTTCATCAAGATGAACATCGATGTTCAAACAATTCACCCTTTCCAGCCTTTCGCTCTCTGTCGTGAGATAACCAATCCTAAAGCACCAAATTTTTGTGGTTAAATGTAAAGCACTGATCATCTAATTTAAGCCATAAGAACGGATTTCAGTGATGTTCTAGGACTGGACTTTTAATGATCTATAGCGTTTACCGATGTAAGATCAGGAACGCTGTTCTGAAGAAGGGGTGAATTGTCTGACAATCTGATACTCGATCAATAAAATAAGAGGCCGATCCTTTGGTGATACATTGGTACCCAAAAAAGCTATTATTGTCTCTGAAGCTCAAGATATACAACAGCAATGAGATGGATTCTTCCGCAAGGATCATTAGCGAAACGCCTTTGTATTGTGTTTGAATTAATCAAGGCAAGATCAGCTAGCAATTTGTCTCAGTCACACGTTTAAATGTTTTAAATGTTACAGGCAATTACCACCCTGTGCGAAAGAACAGAAGGGCGTCATTTAAAAGTTACAAATGAAAGTTTGATTAAATTTGGCATTCATAAATGCCACTGGTTTACAAGGAGTCTCACACTTCCGCAAACCGAAGTGATTTTTCAGCATCATTGGCGAACGTGTTTTTTAAAGGTTCCATTTAAATTTGATGGAAGTTTCGGAGATTTTGAGCTGGTCGACTGTAGATTTCTCCGAATCAGTTCATGAACGCGTAAAATATTGGTCACCTAACGGCATGCAACACTAATTATCTCGTTTCTGTTTTCCTTTTTAAGTATGCAAATGATTTTGACTGTTTTTATTAAATGAGGAAAGTTTTGAAAAGTTTGTAGGTATTAATTTAGATTTCTAAAAACTGATTTAAAATATTAATGATCTTTTCGGTATGCAAACGTCTATGATCTACCTTTTATTCACCCTTAGTAATGAAATTTAATTAGAATTTTCTATGATTTTACGAAGGGCGAACAGTTTCTTTTGAAGAATGTAGCGCGGAAAGAATTATATTGGGTTTGTTGTTTTTATAACAAAAGCTTAAATCTATATTCCTATTGTTTGTATGCGGCGAGGAGTGTATTATAAATTCCTCGGTGAAGGCTGGTTTTAGTCAAAATGGTTAATCTCATCGTTTTGCTAGCCGTTGTTCTTCTGCAGTTGATCAATTGCTATGGAAACCGAACTTTTTTCTTTTCCGCAAGCCGCAGTCACTTCGCATTTTATTCGTCATTTTGACTTCCTAAATGTTTCGATTTTGCCGCGAAACAAGGAACACATGTTTTTCAGACCGTGAAGTCTTTCATGAACGCGAGCAAAAAACTGGAAGTAAACCGACCCGGAAACAACACAAGTAATACCACCGGTATTCTTGTTCCGCGGATAAAAGAATTCGCTCCTAGGCAGGTTGTTTTTAGTTTGAACTTTAAAAGAATGCCGTCTAAAATTATCTTGTATCATCTTTATGTAACCGTTTATTGAAAATTAAAGGTCACATTATATGTTAACCGTAGTTTCTCAGAAAACGTTTGATTTTCTGTTTGTAGGCAACGATAGCAGAGGCTGAGAACTGGAAACTGAATGATTAGACGATGAAGCTCCCTAACATATCAATCACTTTAACAACTTGTGTAAGTGATAAGATCTCATCGCAATTGTTTTTCATGCTATGACAATGTCATTAAGTGTAATGATTTTGCCGACGTTTTTCTTTTTGTCTTTGTGTCTAATATTGTCCTTTAATTTTCCGCTTTTCTTAAACCGCTGCCCGACTGAAATTCCCGCAGTTTTAGTTTCTGTTTATCTACAATTGAAATGTCTACTTGAAAAATTATACTGGGGCACTGACATAAGCAAACAAAATGATTTGAACTTGGTAGATATTAAGCATAAATATTCGCGCAATACGGTTCAATATTGTCCACATTTCGTTCGCTTAAGTGCTCGTGAAAATATGTATGCCAACATAAATAGCTGTGATATTTGAAATGATATCATAACAAATCTACTAGCAGTTACTTTTCCTGTTAGATCGGGAAGGAAAGGGTTTTTGGTTTAGAGTGAATGTTTAAATTGCCAAATGCTGGAGGTTAAGCAACTACGACGTCGTCCAGAGGTAACCGGTCATTTCGCCTGCAAGTCGTTGCCCTTCACCGAGGTCGGTTCGCCTACAAACTTAAAGTCGATTCGCGTACACACGTCAAGTAGATCTGCCTACGACTTATTTGACTACATTATGAGACAAACCAAAATACATTTTATTACTACCGGACTGAATTTGAAAGTTTTTAAGCGACGCTTCAAATTCTCTTAACCAAACACTGGCTTAGCAACGCTTACGCTTTCATTCACACTGCAATTACTGAGATGAAAACAATAAGCACTAAATATGGTCGCTTAGGCGGCACTTGGCAAAGAATGTGATATTTTTTTAAGACTTTAATGATATGTATCCAATCTCGACCCCTGAGCTCTTCTCTTGACTGAGGGAGAGAAACAAAATTCGGCCGAGTTTGTCCTTGTTAATAAGATCTCACATACCCACGACCTGCTCCCGTTCTGGCCTTTTAGCTCAGTCGGTAGAGCAACGGTGATAAAATCCGAAGGTCGTGGGTTCAAATTCCACCCTGGCCAGGGTTTTTCTCTGTCCCTGTGTTACTAGGGTTGATCTTTGATGGAATAATTGGGTATTTTTAAAAAAACTTCACAGTAGTGTTACGCTTCACTCGAACTTGGAATTATCATGATTTGTATCCTAATCAAAGAATGGGGAACACTACCAATGTCTTCCAATCACATCGCTGCGATTTCGATTCGTCTCAATCCGACATTGCAGTATAAAAGGGCTGTGATGTTTGTTCAATCCATTCAACTTACCTTCTCGGAAAACTCTCGATCGCGACAACTGTCATTAGATATGGAAAGTTATTATTGTATATTTTGCTCGGAAGAAGTAAGCTCGCGACAAAAAGCTCTCTTGTGTGATGGATGCGAGAGGTGGCAACATCGGCGATGCCAGACTGCGAATACACCTATATGGAATAAAGGAAGGTTAGAAATCCTTCGTTTTTACGGAGATTCACATTAAAATTGTCAAATATATGCGAAAATGCTTTTTTAAACATATTTTTATTATCCTTGCTGCTTCGAAACGTGCCAAACATACCGTTTTAATCACCACTCCACGTATTCTTATTCCGGAATATGGTCAATCGAATGCGCCATTTGTGTGTAGGCGAATCGACTTTACGTCTGTAGCCCAACAGTGTGTCGGCGAATCGACTTGCTGTGTGTAAGTGAATCGACTTGCCGTGTGTGGGCGAATCGACTTTACGTCTGTAGCCCAACAGTGTGTCGGCGAATCGACTTGCTGTGTGTAAGTGAATCAACTTGTCGTGTGTAGGCGAATCGACTTTACGTCTGTAGCCCAACAGTGTCTCGGCGAATCGACTTGCCGTGTGTAAGTGAATCGACTTGCCGTGTGTGGGCGAATCGACTTTACGTCTGAAGGCGAATTGACCTCGGTGTAGGGGAAACGACTTGTAGGCGAAACGACCTACATCCCGTCCAGAACGCGAACGCCTAAAAAAGGAAGAGGTTACTGCATTAAAATTAGTGACTTTAAGATCTACGACGGTGAACATCACCTCAAAGTATAACTTTGCACTATTGGAAGTCTTATGCGATTATTCCATTTCCTTCAAGTCGAATAATGTGGGCGAAGTATCCAAAAATATATTGGTACGAGCTACTAGGTTCACATTTGCTTACTCACGTTGTCGTCAAAACCTCAGATTTTGGTGATTTCACTCTTTTTTTTTTTTTTTTTTTTTGACGAGTACCGAAAATCTTTGCTAAAATGAGTACCGCAGGTGCAGCAAGATTATTTTTCCGCTTTTAAACAATGATATTATTATAATGTTTCTACTGTACTGTGCAGGGATGGCGCAGCCTGGAGTGGTTGCGAGCACTCGCCTCCCACTCACCCAGACTCGGGCGTCATATGTGGGTTAATTTCAGTTTACAGTGTCCCCAATTAGTGGTCCAGCGCTAGAACGACTAGACTCTGAAATAAAGTTCCTTTCCTTTCCTTTTTGCCGTTGCCGTGCACAGAAGAAAAATTTTCGATCTTTTGACGGAGCAAAAAAGAGCGAGGTCAGAAAACTCCATGGAAACGCTTACTACGCAGGCTGCCGTTGCCGTAGATTTAAACCTGGAGGTGCTGTTGTCGTTTGAATACATTTAGTGTCATTCCGTCTCAACTAAGAAGATACTTAATAGCCTGATTCACACGTGCTACATAAAAGGCAAATTTACTAAAGGCTGTGTCCACTATCGCAACGGCAAACGCTATATAGCCGGCGCGATCTTTCCTCTTGCGTTAGAGTTTTAGTGCATTGCTTTCTAGTCCTCTGAATTGCCATGAGAGTGTCCTTCAAAATTACAAGCTTGCGTTATTAGTTTAACGAGGCAATTTTCGCCAGTCATGATTCTGACACTGAAGTGTACGTAAAGTGACAAAAATGAAACTATCTTAAACGGAAGTTGAAATGTTAACAGAAAATAGAAAATGTCTTCTTCATTTTCATCACGTCCTCCACACGGCGAGTTAATTAAGAGATGACAACGGCTAGGTCAACTACAGCACCACAAAACAACAATATTATCGGTTAAAAGAGGAAAAATAATTGTGCCGTACGTGCAGCACGCACTTATAACAACGACGTGCGTGAAATCACTAAATTTTAGGTTTTGACACGACAAATGTGAACCTTTCCGTTCTCTATTTTTACTCTGAAACCGCTCGTACTAATTTATCTTTAGGATGCTACGTTCACACTGTACGACGTGGACTATATGGGATAATTGCTGAAGACTTAAGTCCGGAACACGCGGGGACAAGTGGCCGCAACAATTCGCCTTGTGTGACACGGTTAATTTCATGAAAATAATTGTCGCTGCGGCAGAATTTTGTCGCCGCGATCAGTCGCACGAATTCAAACCAGTTTGAATTCGTGGGACTTATCGCAGCGACAAAATTAGCGAAAGCAGCGTTGTCGCATCGTGTGTACACTTCCGGCAACAAGTCGCTGCGACAAAATATAAATGAACCAATAAGAGAGCGTCTTATGGTCAGCCATATTCAATTAGAAAACTAGTTCACATTCCCTCCCATACGAGATCACTACGTGTGCTCCGAACAGGCGTCGTGTCGCAGCGACTTGTTGAGCAAGTAGTACACATGGAGCAACTTGTCGGAGAGACCCGTCGCTGCGACTTGTCGCCTAGTGTGTCCCGGCCTTTAGGATTCGACGTTCACACTGTACGACGTGGACTATATGGGATAATTGCTGAAGACTTAGGTGACGTTTTGTCGACCTCGCCGTCTTAGATCTTAAAGTCCCTATGAGGTCTATGAAGGCGGCTTCAACGAAAAGCGTCATCGAAAATTGCAAAATCTCATTTTTTCGATATCTTCGTAATTGCTCCAGTTTATCCAACTCCGAAAAACCAGCTAAACAACCTATAAACTGGTTATGGGTGAATTGTGTTCAAACAAACGAGAAAAGTCAAATTGAATTTGCTGTCGTAGCGTTTTCTCTTCTGGTGAACTTGAGATTTGGTCATTTCGCGTTGCCGACTTTGAGAGCACCGGAAAGAAATAGGCTACTCTGGAAAATACCACAATACTCGTTGTTTTCCCCCTCAAATTTTGCATAAGCATTGTTTCCACACTAGGAGACAAGTCGCAGCGACAGGTCTCTGCGACAAGTTGCTCCGTGTGTACTTCTTTGTAATACAAGTCGATGCGACACGACGCCTGTTCGGTGCACACGCAGTGATCTCGTATGAGGGGGAATGTGAACTAGATGGCTGACAATATGACGCTGTATCACTGGTTCATTTATATTTTGTCGCAGCGACTTGTTGCCGAAACGGTACACACGGTGCGACAACGCTGCTTTCGCTAATTTTGTCGCTGCGATTAGTCGCACGATCGCAGCGACAAAATTCTGCTGCAGCGACAATGATTTTCATAAAATTAACCATGTCACACAAGGCGAATTGTTACAGCGACTTGTTCCTGCAAAGTGTCGCAGCGACTTGTCGCCTAGGGTGTCCCGGCCTTAAAACGTACGTGCAGGGCATGCAAAGCTATTGTTTTTCCTTATTAAAGCCATAATTTTCTTTTTCCTTGCCGTTCTCTCTCTCGTCGTGGTCATCGTTTCGTTGAAGGCGCTGTTAAATCGTGCAATTTTTCGTGCAACTTGTCTCGCAACGCCATTCAGTCTACAAACTTTCTCACATTACGAAACAAGTTGTTTTATGGGTGTCACACTGAATAACGTTTCATGCAACTTGTCTCGTTTCGATGATCACATGAGGTTAAAGGAACATTTTCATTGGCTGTTGGCGCAAATCGTGGCTACATTGGGCAATGATTCGTGCAAATTGTCTCGTAACGTCATTTGCACGAAAAATTGCTCATTGTAACAGAGCCCTAAGGGGCCTAAGCAACGAAGACGTCCACGCGGACGAAAAGACCAAAAAACCATAGGTTCCACCATAGGTTGCGTTGTATAATTTGATGTACGTCTTTGCCGTAGGCCTCCTCCCCCTCCCACCCCCCCCCCCCCCAAAAAAAAGGCTTGAAGTGGCCACATTTGAGGTTTACGTTGACGCCTTGAGCACACGGCAATTATTTTTCGTTTTTCTCTCAATCATGCCTTGTATACAAATTTAATTCTAGGACAGCTGGAACACGTATTAGAGGCCAACAGTGGCCAACATTGTTTCGTCTGGTTGCTCGGAGATAAAAGAAAGTTAGACCAGTTTCAAACGTTGCGCAACAACATGCAACAGGTTGTGTAAATGGACGCAACATGTAACAGCCAACAATGGTTCCATCCGTTTACACGGGACTTAAGCGCCAATTGCTTAGGTTTATACTTTTTTGGCTTTGTTATTAAATAGGTGATAATTGCAAGTGCAAGTGCCTCGAAGTACAAAAAGTCGAGTCTAGAGGACATTAACAAGCAACTGAAAAAGCTATGTTTCATGAACCCAGAAAATCGCATCAAGGAACAGAGTAAGTTACAAGTGATCCATTTTACTTTATCTTTGCTCTGCGGTAATCGTAACAACTTACTTACTTAACATCCCTCAAGTGTTGATCCAGGAAATTCAGAATCGATGTCATGGGGCACTTTTTTTTTTCTTTTTTCTTTTTACTGATTTGTTCTTACCGACACAAAAGAAATTTTTCACATCAGACAGAAAGCAGTTGGCGAGAACACAAACGTTCCCGCTGTGATGTCAGACGAATCCAATAGAAACTGAAGAAAAATGTGGCGTATTTCTTGCAATGAGCCAATCAGGAGTCAACAAAGAAACCGCTGGCATGAGCGGGAAAGAGTGTAATCGGAGCCAATCGGACGAAAGCATGCAACCCGGCGCTGCGTCGAATCTTGTCTACACAGCTCGGGAAACGCTTGTCAACAGGAGCACATGAAACCGTCGCCAAACGTGCAAAAACGCGCAATTGATACAAAACGCAGACGAAGAAAAAAACGATCCGTATCACCCATGATTTTCTTTTTTGACTTTTATTTTCATTGACCAACGTTCCTTTTATTGAAATATTTTAGTTGTTTAAACATCTCTTTTATTCCTAGACGTCTTCAAGTGTGAAATATCATATAATGCTTCTTGCTGGAAAGAAACCCTCGCTGGTCAATCAGTCACTCAGCCTTGCCCTTTCTTGTTATATTCAACTGAAGGTAATTTTTTTTTTCTGGCATCCACTCATTTATCCGCTTTTTCCGACATCACTCCACCGAGTGCCAGAGATAAATGCCCAGGGAACTATGTTAAGACCCTTTCCTTTAGTTATCGTCTCCAGAGCATCCTCTGGTCGTAATAATCTTAAAATCTTAAAGGAGCAAGGGTGGCACAGCCGGTTAGTGCGCGGCCTTGGTGCATAAGGTCCCGAGTTCGGTTCCCGGATCTCACCTTGTTTCAACTCAAGTTCTTTCCTTTCAGTGTAGCCTAAGTAGCTATAAATACCATTAAAACGGAGCACTGATGGAAAAGAGGGGGGGTAACTGAGCGCACCGTCGGTTTCCTTGGAGAATACTCTGTAGAGAGTAAAGGAACTTTCGACGTTAAATAAGGTGTAACTTTACCTTTACCTATCTGGGTACAGGAATAAAATTTTAGAATATTCAAGCGTCACGCGGAAGCGTGACAAATGACAACAGTAACGGTAACGCCACCGAAAACTACTAGGTTAAATAAGTGAAAAATACGCGTGGTGCACGTGTGGTATGCATTTTCGTACATTTCTCCTTCGTCCTTTGCAAAATAGCGATGTTTCTGGTGATGTCACCCATT
>NC_090876.1:48226895-48229395 GCF_036669935.1 Montipora foliosa
TTGCTTTGCAATTACCAAGTTCAAGTTCCCACCTTTCAACAACTCTTTTTGGCAGCTTGTCCACAATTAGGGGTACAAGAACCGGAGCTAAAGTTTCAGAATTGAATTTCTCACCCATGGATTCAACAGACCGAACATGCCCGACCACTTGATCATAGAATTTACGCATAGACAATGCATCATCAGAGTTTAAACGCGGTAAATGAATTAGGGATCTTATATGTGCATCGAGGATCAATCTTGGATGACCAAACCTTTCTTTCAGGGCTTCCAAAACTGGCTGGTAATTCTCTTGTACCACTGCAAATCCCTTCACTGCTTCGGCAGCTGGACCCTTTAATGATCTCATCAAGTATTCTAATTTCTGTACCTCTGCTAAGGCTGAATTATCAACCACGGAGACCTTGATCGACTGGTAATAAGGTTGCCAACATAAAACGTTTCCATCAAAGGTAGGCAGATCAATCTTCGGTAGCTTAACTTGTACCTGAGGGCATGACTGCGGGGTTACGGTTGCACTGCTATCCGTTTTCATCTCAGAGACAGATTTACATTCCAGATACTTCGTCATTTTAGACATGTATTCAATAACACGCAATTCATAGTCATTATGACTGCTACACTCTGTGTCGATTTGTTCGTCTTCTAACAGAGTACACATTGTGGCTTGCACATCTTGTAAATCGCTCCATTTACTAGCAATATTATCTTTCAAAACCTGAATCATAGCATGATTATCCTGCACTGATAGCGCTTCTTCGACAGACTTCAAAGTGTCCGTTACGGACTGTCTCAAGAACTTTCGTTTCTTCTTAATAGCTTCCAACTCTTCAGACATTTCGACTAACCTTGAATGATCACAATGTTCTTATAGTCAACCAGAGCTTCCACAAATTCATCAAGGTAGTCCTGCAAGGTAACAGCGCCAATCGCTCCAAATGCGAAGACCAACTCTTCATCCAAATCTGTCAGAATCTCTCCGATTCGAAGGACCATGTATTCAACGATTTATTCTTCAAACGCAACAAGGATTACAATTTCTACGCGACACAACGAATTCAACATAAACACACGAGCACATGGAAAATTTTATGCGGGGTGTCCCGAGCCCCTGCATCACTGGGACCCAGGGTCCTCAAACCCGACAAAAATAGAAACTTTCAGTTCCGAACAGAGGTACTTAATGGAGGGCTCATGAAACTAAATTTGGAGTTACCGAATACAGATTTATTTGGTGATGTGAGCATTCTCAAATTATTGAATCTGACAATTATTCATTTCATAAATGCAATTCATTATAGGTAATATTTCTCGTCGATGTGACGAACAAGGAAGATGGCAGGAAGTGAACGTAAAAAATTGTCGCAGTCTGAAACCACAAAAGCCTGTGAACAGTGGGAAACAGACGTCAAATGATAGTCATGGGATTCCTCATGAAGAAGTAAGCTAACAGCCCAGAAAAAGTTCTGGTCTTGTGACTCCAGTTCCCTGTATAAGTCTCAGAACTGAGAAATTTGAATCTTTTACTGTGTCTGAAAGCCAAGTCGTTTCCAAGCTTGAAGATGTTTACGCTTGGACATGACTCGTCCTTTCCGGCGATAACCACTGAGCTATTATGGAAACTTGAAAGCCATTATGCCAATTGTATCCCAGAAGGGTGGATAGAATAATAGAAATTATTAAATTCTCAACCTCGGTTAATGCATTTCTCGTGCTCTGATTGGTTGACTCAAACTCGGTTATCAGCTCATATACCTTAGTTTGACCTTATTTGGCAAATGATTGCGCTAAGCGTTGCTAAGCTAAAATTATTTTCGCCGGAAAGCGAAATTTCTCTCTGAATAAAAAAAAGGTTTTTTGTGGAAAGTTTGGATCAATTCCGACGTTTAGAAGTACACGAAAAAGTAAGAAATGTTTCTGTGATGAGCCTGCGCCCGTCTGATCACCAGGTATTACACAACAGCGCATCTTCATCAAGTTTTTTCGATTTCGCTCGGATTTTCTGGCTTTTTTCGCTCGTATTTCGTACTTCCAAACTTTTGGAGTTTACAGAATTTAATAAAACAATTATTCCATTCGCGCTTGTTGGATATGAGACTGTTGGTTATAGCCAACTCGGCGCTACGCGCCTCGTTGGCTATTTACCATCTCATATCCAACGCGCGCTCATTGAATAATTGTTAAATACGTATGGAAATAGAGGAGGATATTACACGGCGGCGCGAAGGTGTGAATTTTATTTCGAGTGTTAAAACATGTTTTTAACATGAGAAAATAAAATTCATATCTTCAAGCCACTGTCTAATTTTCTTTTTGTTATATAGATACGTTTGTTTTACTCACCATTTTTCTTTCTTACAACGAGCACAAAGTTTATCGCAAATTTTTGTAGCTCGGCGGCAGGACTCAATTTCTTCAATTTTCGCATTTCTTCTTTAATTTGCAAGGAACTCCTTGAATAATTTTAAGTTGAATGAAGTTTCATTCTTCGTGTTAGCAT
>NC_090876.1:48234395-48239395 GCF_036669935.1 Montipora foliosa
GTGAAAGGTTAGTAGCAAAACTCTTTTACATCAATTAGAGAACTTAAGCGACAACTGGCGGTATCGAATTCTACCGAGCGGGATGTTGCGGGCTCAAGCCCCCTGCCGGTTCAACACTCAGGACCATGAAATATCTGAGGAGAAGATGCTGCCATCTGAAAATGGTTGTGCTTATATAGGCCTTCTGGGAAAATGATTTTAAACCGTAAGCTCCCTGTCAAAACTCTTCTTCGTAATCTCTTTGACGTTAAAGAACCCACGCGCGCTAATCGAAAAGAGTAGAGCGTGGAGTTCCCGTTATTAAGGTCTGTGCTTTTTAACGGCACCGGCTTCGTAGAGATGTCTCAAAAGGAGATCGATGTATGAGGCCACCTTAGTTAGTAGAAACAGCCATATGAAGTAGGGGACTTCGCCGACAACTGAAACATGTAGATGTAGATTTTAACGACTGCCATATCAAGGACATGATCACAAAATATGATATAATATAAAATAATGTTAAATAAAAACTTTGGGAAGCAATTGCATTCCACCTGCGGCGTGCATTTCAGTACATTTTCTCTTCGTCGTCTGCAGCGAACATAAGAATGAACTTTGCATTCGATTCCCATTTTTACTTATAAATTAAAGGCTCTTCATACCTACCCAGCAAGCGGAGCTTTCGTTTTCGGTTAGTCTTTCCTACGTAATAAAATAGTTTGCGCGTCTGATATTCGTGTTGTTGTCTTACTTTTGTAGCATTGAGCACATAAATGAAGCTACCAAGGCAAAAGTGTGGCCCTCCCAGGGTTTCGGAAAATAAGGGAACATATGCGGGTTAATTTGAACTGGGGAACAGGGGAACCGCCAAAGACAAAATATCTTAGGGAACAAGAGAGCAAGTTTGGAAGTAATTTCAGGAACGAGGGAACTCAAGCAAATTTTTAAAGGAAACAAGGAACCCCCCCCCCCCTTCCCCCTTCCCCCCTCCTCCTCCCCCCCCCCCCCCCCACCTCGACCCCCTGGGAGAGCCTAAAAAACCCAAACCTCGAAGAGATTTAAACTAATAGAGACAAAATATAATGTAATTGTAAGCTTTACAATATGACAAGTTTTAATAATCGCTATTTTAACCCAAACAGCGATTTCGTTGGTATTGCCGCTCTCTTTGCATAAATTCCGAGGGTCGTCTCAATGAACAAACACTAAAATGTTCTCTTTGATCTCGATATCCTTCTGACAGATGCTGGGTTAGTCACAGTCACTTCACTGACATATTGATGCTATACGTTCCTCTTACAATCCTCTTGTTGGTAAGAACAAAATGCGCAGTGTATTAGTCAAATAGGCGGAAGAACAAATGGCTATAGGTAGCCTATACCATGTCCTATATTACTGGCCGGAGGTCAATAACTGACGCCCAGGCCCCAGTTGTTCAAACGATGGATAACGCTATCCGCCGGATAAATCACTATCCACTGGATAACTCAATTGGTTTTGCTAGTGTTTATCCGCTGGATAGTGATGTATCCGGTGAATAGCGCTATCCATCGTTTGAACAACTGGGGCCTGGACAATAAGTACGCTCGCACTTGGATAAATGACCTCAAAACTCAATGCGCGTGCTCAGAACTCAAAATGTTTTCTCTATGAAAGGACTCCAAAGATGAAGTTTCCGCGAAATTTTGCGAAAAAATCCGAGGAATTTCGTCCAATATCAAGCGAACTGTGTAAAAATTAGCACAACTTAGCCGTCTTGTTATTTCTCGCTGGCCATGTATACAAAGTCCAAAAAAAGATGATTATCTTGGTCAAACATTCAAATAAAAAAGTGTTTCTAATTCTAAGTTTTTCTTTACCAAAAAACTAACAATTTCATTTTTTCCACAGATTAATATCGGAGTCGCGGTGTATGTCGTTGTGATGCTTGCCAAAAAGTTGAAACATACCCAAACCAGGCATTTAAACGCAGTTAAGTGAGTATGGCTATATTTTTCATTTCCATGATTTTTTTTTTTTTTTACAGTGTCGCCTTGCGCCAACCTCGTTCACAGGGTCTCTCTTCTTCCCTTCCCCTGGAGCGGGTGGAAAGAACAGAGACCCTGGGAACGAGGCTGACCTTGAGCAAGTCTGCGAGATCTCGCGCTGTGTGTAGACGATCAAACATTTTCGTTCAACATTGTTGCAATAGAAATATATCTCACATCTAAGCCACCTCTCTGTATTTGCATTGTGCGTTGAGCTCATCAAGTGGAGCTTCCATCTCCCATACTTGGCCTGGGAGTCAATCCTTTCCCGAGTAGATTTATTTATAGAAGGCCTCCCTTGGGAGATTCGGCACACCCACTATTGTAAAAGCCAATCAAAACAGAGCTATCTTAGCGTCAAGGGAAATATGATACTTTTCGCGGGAAAAACCTGTTCCTACAAATAAATTTACTCTGGAAAGGGTTGGCTCTAGGAATTAGTGGAAATAGAGGCTCCCCTTGATGGGCTCATTGATCAAAAAAATGTTTTTGCCGGCTTGGACACTTGAGGTTGGCTCAACACAACGAAGTAGGCGGAAGCAACAAAGACGCCAACCTCGTTTCCAGGGTCTTCTCTCTTCCTCCCTCGACTGGCAACGAGGCCGTGACGATGTCGACAAGAAGAAACATGAAAATATAGAGGGGACCACAGCCAGGATGAGCCATCTAAAAACTAAAACAACGTACTCTGGCTAAAATCTGATTCCATAAAAATGTCGGATTTGAATAAGATAATTAACTTAACTATCTTAACTTATCTATCTGTTGATGTAATTTTTCTCATTCCAGTGAAATAATGTTCTTTCTTTCATTAGAAAGAGTGCGAAGACTGCGGCGATTTTAATTTTTCTTCTTGGATTAATCGACCTCCTGGCGTTCTACCAACCTAAAAGAAGCTCTGGTTATCATCTTTTTGTTGCTGCGCTCGATTCATTTCAGGTATAGAACTAAATACTGTACGACCTTGCATATAGTGTACATGTCTATCGAATTGAGGTCTCCTCAACGCTGATGCGTTACAAATTCTCTGTTTTAATCTAAGGGAAGAAAAGCAAAACATTTTCAACCACGCTTGCCTCAGCGATGTCCTTTTTTTTTTTTTCATATCCACACTAGAACGCTCAAAAACGACGTAAACAAGTAATGAAAATTCTTCCGTACATTGCAATCGGCGTCCGTCATATTTTGAAAAGTTTCCGTTTTCTCCCTTTCATACTAACGCTTTTTTCAAAGCTTTCTATGTAATAGTTCCCAAGTTTTCAATTCTCCTTTTTTCAAACCGTTTTCGTCAGTTTTTCAGGTAGTTTCGTCGGGGACTATTGACCAAAACGCGACCCAAAGTATTCTTGTTCAGATGAAAACGCATTATTCTGGATGGAGCGTACCTGAGGCCCCTTCCCGGCTTGATTCCCACAAGATTTATTGTTTTCATTGGAGCACTCTGGTGTGGATAGTTAAAAACGATACAAAACCCTGATGTAATCGAGGTGAAGAGTGCGAACTTCGAAAACGCATCAATGTGTGGACCTGGGACTGTCGAAAGTTTTTGTGCGATTGCTCAGGTTGATTATAACTCTTGGTGATTGGCTAAAGCTCTCGCGCCTTATCCTCAGCCAATCAAGGTGGAAAAGCCTCGAAATCACTTTTGATTCGCTCACTTTTGTTTTCCCGCGCTTACCCGCCGGCTGCATGAATTTGCTTCGCGTTATAATTGGCTGGTTTGGCTGCCTGCGTATGATATGATTGGTCAAGGAAATGCTTTTCGCTGGATTCCCAGAAACACGTGATTCTCGAGATTCACGAAGACAAGAGGCAAACCGTGAAGGCCCCTTTTTCAATGAGCTCTGCCGTTACTACGGCAAGGCTAGGCCCCGCTAATTTCCTTTTCGTAAACGGTTGTTGCCATTTTTGACGATCGATGCCATTTTTCGTACGCAAGCCTTTTTATTCGAATAGCTTTCATCGAATTGTTAGGGTTAGCTTCATTTAAATACTTTAAAATTGCGATGTTTAGAGTGGATAATCCGGTAGTGGTTTAGTGGTTTATTGCGTTTCCTCATCACCCATTGAATCGAGTGGGATCCGTTCACCCAAATCTTTTTAAGTTTTTTTTTTCTAAATTTTTCTAAGTTCTTTCCTAAGTTTTTCCAAATTTTAAGTGACATACGTTGCTAATCTAGTCCTAAATTAAGTATGTTTTTCCTCATTTGCAAACGACAAACTTAACAGTCAACATCGTTCTAAGTGTTGTCCAACTGGCAACGACCGTTTACGAAATGGAAATTTGCCTAGGCGCCACTCCAATGCCGTTGCACGCACAACTTGTTCTCAATAATACTGGTACTCATTTTACCAACCAAGTGTCCCCCTCAATTGAAGGATTATTCTTAATTGCCAATTTCTTCCAAGTGAAGTATTATCGTTCATTTTGGACAATGAAAGCTTGATAGGGATCATGGGAAATAAACATATTTCTTTTAAAAGCCAAACCCCAATGTCTGGACTCGCAGAACTCGAACCTGGGAACGTGTAATTAATAACCCTTTCACTTAACCACTGGACTACCACATCATTGATTGCGAAGTTGTCAATAATGTTTTCTTCCAAAAGTGCCGCTGTAAACGTGTATTAACACCCGCTAAGAAGCAAGCTTACACAGTGAGAAATGTCGGTTACGAAAGTTCAAGAGAAAGCTAACCATTTTAAAATCAAGCTTTAGACTTAACCATTATTCAGCAATGATTAAATATATGCACTAATTAGTTTTGGAAAATAATCGGCACATTTTTTAGTCAGTTGATCTTTCGTGGTTAAGTGGATAAAAACAGTTCCTTCAAAGTGGGTGCTCCGGGTTCAAATCCTGTCCAGGGGCTGCTTTTACTATTTTTCTTTTTATTTGCTACCACACGTCCTGGGACAGAGTAATCTAAATGGAGGATTATACTTCATTTAGAGCAAACTGAGAATGAAGGATAACCCTTCATTTGAGGAAGA
>NC_090876.1:48241895-48244395 GCF_036669935.1 Montipora foliosa
AGGGAAGAAGAGGGACCCTGGAAACGATGTTGTGTCAAGATACGTTAAAAGCGGAAACAGTTCCTCGCTTGTATCTTTAAGTACGTTTTCTTTGTTGGAGGCGATTGTTTAAAAATATGGGAAATACTATTGTCCTTGTATGGGAAATGTTCACTTCAGGTTTCGTCGTGGCTCAAAAAGTTCCCGTGCTTAAGTTCCCTAATGTCGGTTTTCGCGCACGTGATCACCGGTCATTTTTTTTTCACCGAAACAATAAGAATTTCCTTTTTCACTAGAACAGGTCTCAAATCCCGGAGGGTTAGTTTAGGGTACAAAGGTGGCTGCCATTTTTTGTGGGGCACCATTATGGCCTGACGTCACCCCAAAATCTAAGACCCCAGTTTAACTCTCTACCTCGCCCACCGCTATCCGATCCTGAGTTAAATGAGCCAACCGATCGGCGGTTGGCGGTTTTTCGTTAATTCACCCCGACCCGACCGCTTTCCCAACGTCGTTCCCAGGATCTCTCCCTTGGCTTCTGACTGAGGTTGAAACTTTCCAGCATTTGGCCACCATAATGGTATAATGGCCGCGAAACAAACAAAGTTATAAATTGTTTCACGTTGCAGGCCTTCAGGTACTCAGCCTTCCAGACAGGTTCCTGATAAACGTAAAAAAAGGAACAGCCAAATGCAGCTTCTGTCCCGATCGAGCGACCTCACCAAATATCGGCATTCGAAAGTACAACCTGAGTCCCGGAAACCATTGCGAGTACAGTCAGCGGGTCCCGAGGCCTGGCAAGAGATCAAATTGTCAGAGGTTGGTGTGAAGTGCTTATTAATGCACGAAGAGTTGCATACACGCGTTTCGAGTTTCCCCGTTAAAAACGTGTACTTCTCTTATTACTGGGTTGCCATATGGCAATCCAGTCAGAAAATGAGTGGATTTCTCCGTTTATTTTTTTCTTTTTGTAAAAAACGAAAGACGGAAGTTTCTTAGCTAAAAAGTACTTTGTTTAACTCTGAAAGCGACAAACGATTAACATTCTTCCCTGTAGTTCATTCAATGTAAACAAGACCCTTAACACAAGATGATCACGTGCACCACTGTGGTTGCCAAGCAAGTGATCAATTTCTTCCTTTTCACAGAACATCATGACCTGCAGAAATTTTACTGTTTTTAAGATCGATTGTCATTAAGCTTTCCCTGAAAATTCGAAATTCAGAGTTTTCTTCATCTGCCTTTTACCGTTAACTCTCGGCTTTTGCAATACTATCTGGTGCAAACGTAAAGCCAAAACAAGTGTTGACCTGGCATCAGGTTAGACTGAAAAGAAGAGGAATTATGAAGCGGGAACAACATGTTCAGTCCTTCCTAAGTGTGTGGAATAAACTTTTGCATAGTGCAACGGCAAGACACGCATGACATGCAGGAAAACGTCCGTCAGAGCAATCTGCTTAAACAAGAAACGAGTGAGTTTTACTCAAGAGCGTGTTTGTCAGCTTTGAACTGAATTTAGTATCAAAGCTTAAAAAGGTAAAAGGCCTCAAAACGGGACAGGACAGTGCAAAATAATTCAACGTGTGTTTGAACGTGTGAGCCAAAGGGCCACGGCTGGCACGACGTCTGGGTGACCCCTCAAATGGTATACGTGACCCCCCACTCGAAACGCTGAAACTGGAACGCTGCAGTTCAATACCACCAAACTCAGTGCTATCTGTTTTTGTGTAAGACGTACCACAGGCAGCCCAGTTTACGCTCATCGAGCATCTAGTTGGTTTACAAGTGTATCTGTCGTCGCCGTTCTCTGCCACAAAATTTCTTCCGGCTTTTTTGAGCTTTTTTAACCAAGTTTGCTAATGCGCGTAAAACCTAGATAGGCGTGTTTTTATTTTCGAAATTCAATTTAAAAACGCTCTCTGTAAAAAAAGTATAGCAGTTCCTTCTTTTTTACTTATAGCATCAAGGGAAATCACCGACACTCAAACAAGATCTTGAAAGCAATGATGGACCGTCGAAACCTGGACAAGGTCTTGAAAATGGTGGTTTATCTGCTAGTACCGAAAGCGTCATCTCGCGTGTTCTTGGGAGCCAAACATCTCTGCGTCCTAAAACAACGCCTGAAACAGAACTTGAGGCAAACGCATCTGTAAAGCTACGCGGCAACATTGAAGAAGATATGTTTTCATTCTCTAGTCAGCTTTCTATGCATGACATTGGCCCTTTGACAGCAAATAAACTTAAAAACAAGAACAGCCAAATGTCGCTTCTGTCCAGATCGAGTGACCTCACCAAGTATCGGCATTTCAAAGTAGAACCTGAGCCCCTGAAATCAGTGCGAGCACAGTCAGCGGGTCCCGAGGCTTGGCAAGAGATCAGATTGGCAGAGGTTGGTGCACAAGAGCTTTAAGTTGCACTTCAAATAATTGGCTGAGCACTATTGTAGGAAAAAAAGACTAATTTCGAGTTGCATACACGCGTTTTGAATTACCCCCACTAATAACATGTACTAGTCTAATTG
>NC_090876.1:48251895-48261895 GCF_036669935.1 Montipora foliosa
CCCGCAGTAAGCAAAAGCTAGTCGAGGCGAGCGGTGTTTGCACATATTTTTTTAATGGGTAAAAGATTTTTAAGAGCAAGATAAACGCAACAAGCTTAGGTCTCATCATCTGGATATTTGGAAACAGAAATTTAAATCAACGATGGAGTGGAGAAATGATTGCATTACACGTAGTGCGTTGTGGGATGTGATTTCACCCTCCGGTCCTACCTCGCTGAGGTTTCCGCTCTAAGATGAGCGCTTTCGATGTTTTGTTTCATCAGAAACAACACCTTGCTTTAAAAATATCGACACCTTAGAGTGGTTTTCAATTGAGTGTCGAAAGTAATTAGCAAATTGCTTTGGTTTATGATTAGTTCACTCAGTGATTGGTTCAAAGTTCTCGCGCTACTTTTTCAACCAATCAGAAGTGAAACCAAAACCAATCGTGGCTCGCGCGTGCACATTTTCCCGCGCTTTGTGTCGGCTACGAGTAATTACTTCGAGTTTTGATTGGTTTACCAGATTTTCTCCGTCCTTTCTGATTGGCTAAAGAAATTACTTTGGTTTTGGTTTTACGACACTCAATTGAAAATCGCTCTAAGAGCAAGGTTACCTGCAGAGCTAAACCAATCAGTGCAGACGCAGGATGATCCTCAGTACGAAGCTTTATACGGAGATAGGCCAACGGTGACGGACACGGCATCAGTAACGCCACGAAACGTCAAAAAAGACTCGCAAAAAACGACTCGCGCAAACAAGACCTGCGATCAAGGATTTTTTTGTTGTTGTTCCCGTCATCCTTTGCACTCCTCGTGAAGGCTGTTAGTAGTCTTCTAGCTTACACATGTATTTATGGGAAAAGGCGTAATTTCGTGATTTGTAGGCACGAGTGTTGTTTTGAAAGTTTTCAAACTTGCACGAGCCGGAAACGAGTAAGTCTCAATACCATCACGCATGCTTTGCTTGGTATTTTTACTCTTACGGAAGCGATTTGCCTGTAACTTTCGGCGAAAAGCACTATCCAATAATGCAAAAATCAAGTTCCGGTTGCCATGCAACGCTCGAAATTTTTTTGGCCGCAGTAGCACTTTAACAAGCCACATTTACTCAAGATGGCCAGACCCAGGAATGTGAAGGTGAAAATAAGGGATTCTAAAATTCATTTTTCGTATACAAACACTTTAAAAGAAATTTGAAACAAAAGAAACAAGAATTTCAGGAAAAACACCAGTGACTGCAAAGTAGCCTTTAACTAACTGGATCAACTATTAATCTGCTTTTCCCTTGTAAAACTATTTACAGTGGATCGTCTCAAAGACGGCGCTTTGTTGAGGAAGGGAGTCCATGTTCCTTGAATGGAAGGATTCTCTGTGTGCCAAAACTTTCTTATTTTCTGCACTTTAACCCCTGATTCATGTCTCAGTCTTTCCAACCAATGCTCAATTTCTTCAGGTGTTTTGTTCTTCACTTCTACAATTTTGCTGTTACCATTTACTGTGAAAGAAGGGAAAACATAAAGTGGCATTATAATGTGTTAGTATATACTAAAACAGTGGATAGCGTTGAAGGTGCGCGCTGATTGGCTACGGAAACTCTGACAATCCTTTGTCATTATTCAACACATTGTGACAATGTCCAAATATGGTCATAGTGCGCTCAATACTCGTCGTGCGTACTTAACAGTTACTCAACAGGGCCCAGTTCTTCAAAAGCCGATTAACGCTAATCTAAGATTAAAAATTAACCAAGCAGTTTATTTCTCTACTCCCAAATGCTGTTCAACGCAGATTTTCGGCAGAACTTTACATGAGAAGACGTCAATCTTGAAAAACAAAAATAAGCAAAAGAAATTTTCACCAAAAAGTTGAAAACGTGAAACAAAAGTTTACGCTAATCCTGGGTTAAGTTAATCGGCTTTCGAGGAACCGGGCCCAGATATCCTGCGATATACGTAATTTTGAGTGTCGCGGAGAAAAATGGTAGTTTTTCCATCTTTTTTTTTTCCAATAAACGTAGAAAATTGTGCTTTGTCATCAATGTGTTGAATAATAAAACAATTATCCTGCTCAATCTTGCGGAATATCACCTGATTTTTGTCAACTCAGCCTACGGCCTCGTTGGCCAAGTATCAAGTGATATCCCGCGCGATTTGGCAGGATAATTGTTAACTATTCATCTCCAAGCAACTCACGAAGAATTTCCGCCCGAAAATAATTTATTGTAATCATTGGAGCAATAAATAAGTTAAAAATCATATTTTGGGGTTACATTATCTCACTGTTTTAGTATATACTAATTCGCAGCTCAGTAAATATCCATCACTAGCCACCTTCTTCGGTGAATAGTTGTTAAGTGTTTATCGTTTATTTAAAACTTACCATAAGAATTTATTACGTATATTTACAAATTTTCAAGCAGAAAAATATTTACACAGTATAAATAATAAATTTCATCTCAATCTACTTTACTTACCCTACTTACGGTAGTTGAAGAGGCTCGGATGGGTTTTCAGGCGAGCGCGCGTGCGCGTAACCCACGCACCCAATTCGTAAGATGCTCGTGTCAGCTCATGATTGAAATGGGTCACCAGAAATAAACAAATACCGCTAATTCCGCTCAACTTGCTATGCATATGGCATATAAATAGACATCTCCTACTCACGAAAACTACGAAAATTCTACACAAACAGTTTAATGGTCACTTAAATCCGTTTGTGTTGGCCTATAACTCGAATGAGCCGGTGACGCATGCGTAAATGCTGATCTTGTAACCCCCTCATTTTTCCTGATTTTACAACTCAGGGTTCGTTCTGGATTTTGTCCATAAAGTTCCTGGAGTATTCAAGGAGTTTTCAAGGAATCTTTATAACAAGATTTCTATGCCATACATAGTGTTTCAGTGTTTTCTTTGCCAAAAAAGCCTACCTTGATATTCCTTACCACATCCTGCAAGTTGAGTGAACGCATGGCCATTTTAATTTTAGGTTTTAATGTTTCCCTAATAGTCAATTTTGGGCTCAGTTTTTAAAATGTCTCTTTTAACTTAGCATGATACAATCTCAACAATTTTCACCCAAGCAAAAATTCAAGCAGTTTTCAAGCGGTTTTCAAGCGCCCTTGAAGTCCAAAATTAAATTCCAGGGCTTTTCAAGGACTTCAAGGAGTTGCACGAACCCTGCAACTTTACTCGTTTCTATTTCTGCTTCCGGACAGTGAATTTTTTTCATGTTTTTCATGTTAGCTGAGTTTAATTTAAAACTGTTGTCTTTCAAATTTAAAAAAATTCTGTAGTTGAAAAAAGAAATCAAAGACATTTTAAAAAAACTGATTTTTCTGAAAAACTGGCCTACTGATTTTGTTGAATTTTAAATATTTTAGAGATTATTTCTAATATTATTTGGTAATGCTAAATGGGAAGATTTCACTGTCCCGTTTCTACAAAAAAGGCAATATATGCTTAAGGAAATGCCTAATATCGTTGCCATGGTTACGTTATTTTGGAGGAAATATAATGCGAGAAAACTGCGATGGGCACTTAATACCCTGGCCAAATTTCGTCTTGATGTGATTACCCTAACTGTGTCTAAGGGCAGAATATGTTTATTTGTTTGCAAAAAGAAGAAACTATTTCGAGCCTCCTTAACATTAACTGTTTAATTAAGTGCTACTATGATCAAAAAGTCATTTCCTTTCTTTCTTCAGATTTTGAAAGCGTTTTCCCTTAACACCTAACTGGCAAAATTTTGAGCTTTGAGTTTTATCCAAAGGCTATTTATTTTGAGTGGCTGAGTGGCCGATTGGACCTCAGAGGGTTGGATCTAAGGAAAATGACGTCACTTACTCACTAGCTTAAAATTTCAGTGTGTAAACGCAATTTATCATGTATGCAAAACTCGGGTTTAAAAGTCTGAAAGCCTGAAACTCCCGTGCTGCATATTAATCAAGCCGCGTACACATGCATTGCATTGCATTCTTACACTAGTGAACCTTTGACGTCATTTTCTCCTCGACCCAGTTATCTCAAGATTTTAAAGTTAGTAATGGCGGACCAATAAATAAGAAAATTCCAGTTAAAATAAACAGGTGTCTTTTCAAGATCAGAACTTACAACTTGGGTTACTTAGTGTTTAGTTAACATAGTTTTGAAATCCAAAGAAAAAAGAATTGTTTTTTTGGTCGTAGTAGCACTTTAAAGCTAATTTAATTTTATCTATGCTTGTGCTGCCATTACTTTATTTATTTACTTATAGCATAACCCTTTGTCTTACTGGGGACTGGAAATTAGTGATCAAGTTCAGTGGAGACTTCCTGCGATATAATATAGGAAAGCAGCTCTCGCAGTCTGGTTATCATTTAGAATTGTGGAATTACTTTTCAAGTGTTATTTATTTGTGGTGTAGTCCTCTGTTTTGGGATTGAGTTGCAGGCAACTTACGTTGTATCTTACAAAAGCTGCTACGTCGCCCTCGCCAGCCTGTCATGGGAAATCTAAGTGGCAATTGCATCCATAAATCCATAAAAAAACTTACTAAAATTCGCAACAATCCTGGGATGTTTGCCGTTCCGTTCTCTGACGTAAATTGCAACCTCGGTGTTGTTCTTTGCAAATTCCACGATTTCTTTGTCGATATACTCTCTGCCAGAGATCCACAAAAAAACGGTAAAAAAAACAACACTTTGAAGTAGAAAACCATTTTAACAGTCAAGACGGTACCTTATTCCTCTGCTGCTTCCTCCATGCTTACAATAATTGAGCACTAATCTCTGCAAAGGGCGAACAAATCGCCCGAACACTCTGTTAGGAATTTCGACCTGCGCCATCTTCGGTGGATCGCCCAAATGCGTCAAGTAAGAGACATGGAATGTCGCTTGTTGAACCAAGGAGGAAAAAGGATTCAAAAATTCAAATTTTAACATATGACATATATACAGTTGAACACCGTTATTTCGAACTCGGGTATTTCGAATTCCCCTCTATTTCGAACTGATGTTAATTTCCCTTGGTTTAGTTCCCTTTCACTACTGGCGTTGCTAAAGCGAGGGTGAGGTTAGTGTTAGCCTAACCTAGACCTACAATTGTAGGTTTATAGGGTTTAGGGAAAGTTCATTTAATACGACAAGGAAAGGGCGGGGGGGGGGGGGGGGGGGGTGGAAGATATTGAAACTCGAAGCTTGAAATTTTAGCAGCTCCCCCCCCTCCCCCCCTTCCTTCTGGTAGTCGAAAAAATTTCAGAGCCCCCTCCTCCTTCAATTCCTTTTCTCCCCTGCGCATTTCTAATTTTTGAGATTTTCTAAAGCATTTTTGGGATGAACAAGAGTGTAATAATTACTGAGACTACACTTGTTATATCTGTAAACCAGTGATATAGCTGAGTTGCACAGGTCATTTAATGGTTGAGTTGAAAACCATCCGATCTGTATGATGATGTCATGTGTTGGTTTTGAAGTATACAAATTTCGGAGTCCCCCCTCAAAGCCCAACAATTTTTTCAGAGCCCCCCCCCCCCCCCTTCGGGTGCCTAAAAATTTTCGGAGCCCCCCTCTCAATATCTTCATCCCTTTCCCCCTTGTCATATTAAATGAACTTTCCCTTAGGGTTTAGAGTTACGGTTAGGGGGTTGAGAGTTTTCAACAAAACCGTTTGTAACTTTCATTTGGCGCGATTTTTGGCCTGATTTCCGGTTCGCGTGACAATTCCGGACCGCTTCAAGCGGGGCCCGCCAAAACAACATTGCAAGCAGGGCTGTAGCCTGAAAAAAATTATGACTGAGGCAATGTCCATGGTTTAATTCTCTTCGTAGGTATTTTAGGTGTTTATGACTAGTACATTTTAAAGATAACACTGGAATCACGCTTTATTTTTTTTTAAAAACGAAAAAATAACTGAGGCGAGTGCCTCGATTTGCGTCATACTGGCTGCGGCCCTCTGTGGTTCGCGCTCTGATTGTCCATTTATGTCACATGGTACTAATCCGGCCTATTGATGGCCAAGAGCTCTTTAACCGAGGAGCTCCCTGAGCATCATCATTTCGCAATGACGACGGCAACAGTTTAATTCGCGACTATTCCAAGCATTTTAACCTGATAAAGGTGTGGCAAACCCTCAAGAACTAAACTAGTATGAACGACGCTCACTTTAGTTCTCCCTAAAACCTCAACTTTGGTCATTTCACGTTTTTTTTTTTTTATGACGACCGCAAAGAGATAGACAAAAATGAAAACTGCACGTGGAGAGCGTTGAAAGCTATTGTTTTTCAGTATCCACTAAATATGCAAATTTGTGACGTTCTCGTCGCTGTCGCCTTTGTCGTTGCTAAAGCTCCCTATAGGCCCATGACCGTGTCACGTGACCTTGTCAATCATAAAAAAATGGTCGTGATACAAAATAGATGCCAGAAATGGAAAGAGCGTGATGAAATTAGTAAGGATGTCAATTTTGAGGCCACTGACATTTATGTAAGAGATTTAACAGCAATTTTAATGCTTAAAAAAATTTAAGGAGATTTTTAATATGGAAGCCGTGTCAAGGTCACGTGACACGGTCATGCAAAGGCCCTATTACCAAGTCGACGCGGATGTGCTTTCAGCCCCATATTACAATTGAGGTATACCTGGCGGGAAAAAGTGCTAGTGAACGGAGGACCTACTGGCGTTAAGTCTAGAACGTCATCCAGTTTTTGTAATGCTCAATTCAACATTGCATAAATTCATTGCATATTCACAATTGAAATTCAGGCTGTGCTTCCTTTACACAGACACTGATTTATGAACTGCTGGGAAAAAGTGCGGGGTGGCTGAAAATCGGCGATTTTCAATTTAAGGAGCTTCATTCATATGCGAAAATCCAGCCATTAAATGCAATGTTGATGGTTAGAAGTAAAATGGACTTGCAATAAAGCCCTACATTTGTTTTTGCGCATTATGCTTCTTGTTCTGTGGCGTTTACGTTGTCGTCGGGTCCCTGTTCGCCTTTTATGGCCAAGGAAATCACTAACGATTTTCGAGTTAGGACAATGTGCGAGCCAGCGAGCCATGTCTGCGAGCCATGGCTGCGAGTCATGCGAGCCAACATGCGAGTCACACAGTTATTGGAAGCTAACCGTTTGAAAATGTGTGCTTAGACTTAATAACTGTTTATGAGCGCTATTTGAAATGGGTGCTTAGACTTAAATGCGGAATTTGCATGGCTCGCATTGCTCGCTGGCTCGCACATTGTCCAGCCCCTCGATTTTCCATCGTAATAAACCGTTAATTACGCGAGTTTCTGCTACTCGAGCCCTTTTCCAAAAGACGCTAACTTCTTTACTGCACTTTCTCTAAAGCACGTCGTTTTTAATATTGCGAAATTACCACAAATCAACAATATAAACTTTCCAGTCCTGTTTTCCAGGCCCCAGTTGTTTAAAGGGCGTATAGCTTTATCCGATGGATAAGTCACAAGTTTCAATGTGTGCAAAGATTTTTAAAAGTATTTGCTCTCGTAAGAAAGAATGTGCACACTCTAACTGACATCTTAGTAAAGGCGTGTTCCAAAACCTTTGCCAACGTTAAAAGCAGTTTTCAAGTGACTCGTCGAAAGTAATTACGCGATTGCAATTTCTACGATTGGTAATTAGTTTAAAAAACTCACGCGAGTTTATCAGCCAATGAGAAGGAAAACCAAAACCAATCGCTACTCGCACGCGCGATTTTTCCCGCGTTTTGAGCAAGTTACGCGTTTACGCGGAATTGCAAAGAATGCTGATTGATTCTTTGCGCTGTTTGCCCCAGCTGTGATTGGTCGAAGTAATTACTTTGGTATTTGTTTTACGAGACTCAATTGAAAACCGCTCTAACGCAGAAACGCAAAACTTCCGAGGATGTCGTCACCAACTACACCAGTCACGTGACCAAGAGCTCAGGAGAGCTCGAAAGCTTAAGAGTTTCGAAGCAAGCAACCGTGGACAATTTTCCTGTCGGTGTACGTTGGATCAGTGGCTTGATCTGATCGGCGTTATTTCAAGTTGAGAAACTAAATATTTTAAGCAAGAGCCGATACAACGTAGATTTGATTTTAGTGATGTACTATATTTCGGCTGGCCAAACCAGCCTTCTTCAGGTACAATGAGAGTTTACATTGAGTTTACATTGAATTGCTTCTATATATATATATATATATAACGTTTAGAAGAAAGACAACTTCACAGCGTAGCGACTTCAAGTTTCATGTTTGGACAATCATCAGGCTACAGATCTTACATTTGCATTCTAACTCATTTAAAGACCATTCTAATACTCTAGGGGAGCGTGCTATTTTAAGTTCGACAAAAGGTATTTGTTCTTGTGTCTGCATTTAGAAATTAACTCGTTTCTTTTGTTCAGTAGGTGGCGCGTATCTGCTTTTATTCTACTTCACGTATCGAGCACTCTGCAGCTAACTGGAACCCCCTACTTGCGCTATATATATATATATATATATATATATATATATCTATATAGACAAGGTTAATTTGGGAACAGAAATCAGCACAACTAAGCAATTAAGTCGGAAAGGGGAGGGGATATATTAGCAACTGATTGCCTTAATTACTTAGGATCACCAGCCTATTCCCGTTTGGATGGCGATTCATTAGGCAATTCTGAGAAATACAACAGACGACAGACAATTAAGGCAATCAGTTGCTAATATATCCCCTCCCTACCTCACTGTACTTAGTTAATTTACAGGGGGATATGGCCGTGCACCACCGATCGACCGGGGAGTAGTGACGTGATCCTGATTGCAGAGAATGTGTGAAATTGTCTCCTCGGACCTGACCATCTCAAGGCCAAAAAATTTATGTGTTGTACAGTAATATGTGTTCCCAGTGTGGTTGGTTCAGTGGCTGAGTGGTTAAGGCATCCGACCGGTAATCTGGAGACCCAGGTTCAAAATGCATCATCTGTCCTTCAAGGCGCGTGCCGGAATGATGTAAATAGCACAAAAAGCCAGCCAAATGCCCTTTATTTGATTGAATAAACGAAATGACGAGCGATGACAAGCTAAATTCTCAGGCTTTGCATCGCGTTGAAAACAACTTCTTTCATCGAAAAACGAAAAACTCCCGTTCCGTCCGTATTTGCTCTGTTCTAAGCCGGTCAAATCGGGACATTACAGTGTATTACCGTTTCATATTTTGCGCGTTCTCTTGACGAAATATGATAAAATGGCGTAACAGTGGAATAAGTGAGTTTTTTCCCCCAACAGCGCTTGCTTTCATTGGTTACTTCGAGGTCACATGACATCTGTCAATAAAACTGTTTCCCGCCAAAAGTCTCTGAGCGGGAAACAGTGCAAAATCTATGACGTCAGAGGGTAACAGTGCACTGTTACCCGCGAATGTTGGCCGTTTTTCCTTTTTGTGCTATGTAAAAAATCACTTAATGACTGTTTCCTCTGGAAGGTTAATTTTGTTTCCCTTGAACCTCGGGAAACAAAATTAACTGTTTCCCTTGGGACCAGACATTAAGTGTTTAATGTTAAGGACATCGGAGCGTGTCATCCGGGGCCAACTGAGCATCGTGACATAAAAACCAGAGTGTTTGTGAAAAAAAATACGTATGTTTGAAGTACGAGTTAGAGACGAAATTGAGAGAAGTGATCTTCGCACTTATCTGGAAAATTTAAGCAATTGTCCCTTATAGACACCAGGGGCCCGTTTCTCGAAAGTCCCGAAAACTTTTCGGGCCCGAAAAGCCATTTGTGAAACTGCCAACCGCTTGTTTTGGAAAGCCGATCTTTTAACATGTTTTCAAGCCAACTAAAAGAAAGATGTCTGTGAAGTTTGATGACTTAATTCCTCTCCGTTCTTGAGATACAAAGGGAATTGTAACACCCGAAAATGGCCCGTAAAGTTTCGGGACTTTCGAGAAACGGGCCCCAGGCCCGGTTCCTCGAAACCCCATTAACTTAATCCAGGATTAGCGTAAACTTTTGTTTCACGTTTTCAACTTTTTGGTGAAAGTTTCTTTTGCTTCTTTTTGTTTTTCAAGATTGACG
>NC_090876.1:48266895-48276895 GCF_036669935.1 Montipora foliosa
CCCTTAATTAAATATGATTCAAAAGTGAGTCAAAGAATCAATGGTCACTGAATCTAAATCCATTATTTTTAATTGTTGTAATCTAGTTACTTTATTTAGAAATTGAAAAATTAACATAACACAGATTTTTGCTTTTGCCCATAATTAATTAATTAAGAGAGTTTTATCACTTCACCTCAATAGCCTACCATTAGCAAAAACTTACCTCAACTACTAAAACATGCTGAAAGAAGCAAAAAAAGATCATGTCAAAACCCATGCCAATTAATGTTTCAGAAGATCATCATATCTATTTTGTACAAGAAACAATTTAGGAAGCTGATGAACACAGTAGTTGATTTACAAGGAATACAAATCTCATACACATTTCAACCGATTCACCCTGGTAAAAATCCCTGAAGGATTCTAAGAGATATAGTTGGCCTGTACGATGTGTGCTATGGCGGCAGACCTTTTCCATGCGTAAGGGGTAACGGGGTAACAAGTAAAGCCATTAGGGTGATGGGCAAAGGATAACGGGTAAAAGGATGAACGGTGTCAGAATCTGCATATTTGCATCATGCTAGGCAAAATTCACACACACATTCTTGCCATACTTAACTCATTGCCCGACAATGGAATGTACGAATTGTGTATGGAGTGTAACTTTGATTGGCATGACTTGTATCATATAACATGGGAAGAAAGAGTTTGAGAGAGTTTCCCTGTAAATCAAAAGCCAGTGGATTGTACTCTATATTGTGACGATCTGTCGTGGAAAGTTTGAACGATAAATGCATACAGTTCTCAGAGAAAGTGAAGTCGCATAATTTTGCACAAAGGATGAGCTCTGAAGGGTAGTGATGCCTACTTAACCCACAAGTCCACTCTGGGAAAGGTCTGCCAGTGCTATGGTGGCTTTGGGGAACAACGTTACATGCAAAAGGAAGAAGAAAAAAAAAGAAAACTAACGATACTATGATCTTAAAAAATAGTTAAACACCAACCAAAGATCCTTTAAATAATCATGATGTGGTACCACCAAGGCTATTAAAAGGTCATTCAAAGATCAAGGTTGAAGATGTTCAGTTGTTAAACTACATTTTAAATTTTAAATTCAATTTAATAGTGTGATTATATCACAAAGAGCCTTGGGAAGCTGAGTAGATTCATAAGAAGCATGGGGATTGATTAAATCTTCATTGAATTCTCAGAGGTCTCTGAAAAGAATTATTTTTTTGGGACAAAGAACTTTCAGGGAATCTCCTTAAACCTTCTGTCTTGTAACAATACTTGTTAATAAAGATGTTAATTTATGTATATTCTCATGATGCAATGGGGAAAGTGATTTATTCCTGAGTGTGCTCTCATAATGGCTTCTTCTTCTCCGCTCAAGACAATCAACAATACTCCAGTATCTAAATCTGCTTTTGAGTACTAAATCCCACAGTGGACATGTTACACATTCAATCTTTAGTCACTACATACCTTTCCTTTCAATGATGACAAATCATCACTTCCAACAACCTTAACTTCACCACAAGATTGATCATCCTGCAGTATCATTATACATGTATAGAAGAGAAAAAGTACAAATTGTTAAAAAAATCTACCATTTTTTTTTCTGAAGTAAAAGGACAACTGTATCAAATTTAGGTCTAATATGCAAACTACGGAACTAAGGAAGATTTTCTCGTTCAAAAATAGAAACTATAAGGAACAAAAAAACCTTCGTTTTGACAACCAATATAATGGCCCTCATTATAGCAATCCTTACAGGGACTACCTTGGTCCAGGAACTCTCTTTTAATTTTGGTAGAACTAAATTTGTATTTAAATCGTTATTTATAAAATCTAAATTTGTATAAAGTGGTATGGTGCCTATCATTATGTAACAAATCAAACATGGTTCAGCTATGTCTGTACTCCTACTGACAATGATATTCGTCATCACAGTGGTCAAAATGTTGTGGACTCACAAGGCGCAGCTAAGCGCGACACATTGACGCAAGCATGATGGAAGCAGCATGGTATAGAACCTTAGAGACGATGGCAAATTAGCCAATCAGATTTCAAGCAATTGTGGTAAAATATGATATTTTGTTCCATAAATGAGTAGGTAGTATAAGTATACATATCTACATGTATTGTTGTTACCAGTCATTGCCTAACATTACACAGGTTACCTCATAGCTCTTCAGTCTGATAAAATCAACTGACATCTTGACTGACTGTTCTGTTACATCAGGAAAAAATGTTGTTAGAAAAGTGAAGCTCAAATAAATTACATGTATGTGGCTGCATTTAAAAACATCAGAACTGAGTGGTAAACTGGTGTAAAAATTGAGAGAAGAATTTTTTTTTCTGAAGGAGAACTGCTAATTTGGGCTTCAGGCCTCGGTTGCTCAAAAAGGTGGATAACGCTATCCACAGGATAACTGACTATCCAGCCACAGCGGATTTATAAACACTAGCAAAACCAATTGAGTTACAGGTATCCAGTAGATAGCACTATCCACCCTTCAGTAAAGATCACACTTTTCAGGAACTGTTACATTAACCAATATTACTTTGTTGGTTTCTTTTCTTTATAACAAAAAAAATCATTCAAATCACTCAATGTTCTGCAATGATCAGAGAATGAAGAAAAATCCAACATATTTGAAACAAAACGGAGTTGTAACAAAGACTAAGATCTAAGATCAAGTGCCTCTGCTGTGACCAAACTTTAACATAATTGATCATTTGGCTATTTGTTTATTTTTTATTTACCTCCACTTGAATTGATTGATCTAATAGAGTTCATTAAGTCACCAAAAAACTGATAGCCCCCTTTCAAAACACACAATCCAATAAGTGGTCCCTTTCCAACTTCACGACAAATGTTCCGTGCTAATCTCTCAATCCTGAAAAATAGGATTAAAGTTGGCAATTTTTAGCCTTAATCTGACTTATATCATTACCTTGAAAAGGGGTAACACTTTGGTAAAAGAGGAATCAAAAAGTTTACATTGGCTAAAAATTCTTATCATCTCAGACGTTTCGGCTACAACTGTGCCTCTGCTGTGGGTAAAAAGAACCAACAAGTGTAGTTGAAAGAAAGGAAAGGAACTTTATTTAAGTGTCTAGTCGTTCTAGCGCTGGAGCGCTAATTGGGGACACTGTAAACTGAAATGAACAATGAAAGTAAATCAAGTCAAATGTTGGTTTTTGAGGAGAGGGGAAACCCGAGTACCCGGAGAAAACCTCTCCGTGCAGAGTAGAGAACCAACAAACTCAACCCACATTTGACACCGAGTCTGGGAATCAAACCCGGTGGGAAGCGAGTGCTCTCACCACTGCGCCATTCCTGCACCCCAAGTTCAATTCCCATTCTTTAGATATTAAGTGATTTCCATTGCACCCATGCATCTCTTAGCTAATTGACTCCCAGGAGAGAGACTTAAATAGAGTTTATTCTGTCTAACGTCAGACGATTTTACTTGTCAATGGGGGGCAGTTCACGAGTCAACAACCTCTACCATCCACTCAGAAACTATGTTCCCTTCAACCCATTGAGATGAAATAGATTTACTATGTTTAATGCCAGACAATTTTACTCATCACTGGGAAGGAAGGGACTCTGGAGTCAGTGGGCTAATACAGTAATACATTACTACCATGATATCTTGAACTAATTAACTGTTTATTATCTTGATCTAATTAACTGTATATTACATTCAATTATTGCAAAAAATGTTGAGTCATCATGAACGATACTTTTACTAATTCTGATCTCTTTCTCGTAAATAAACATACATGTATAATCATTACCGGTATTTCATACTCTATGACGAGACCAGAAGGTGGGAAGGTATTAGCAGTTTCCACGAGTCATTGTTTTTCTCTTTACTGTATACCTGTCACAGATGAGCCCTTTTGGTATCAAAATGCTCTCCAAATCATCTTCATAATGTTTAGGCAAACAAAACATGTCTAAAGAGTACCCTTCGTAGTCATCAAAGATCTGAGAAAAGTAACAAACAAGTTGTGAAATCCCCAGAGGAATTTCACATTCATATTTATAGAGAAACCACGTCAAGCCACAGTTGCTTTCCAAGGGACATACTGGCCCCTACTGGAATCACTCCAATTTTACATGTATCTCTACCCTCTTCCTAAAGAAGACATGTATAAGTTTTGCAATTTTTTTTTGTCAGAGGCTGAGGAAATTTCAGTTCTTAAGGCAATTTTTTGTAAGTTGCCACCGAAATATCGACCCTTTGGGTTTTATTTTTCAAAGGTTGACAGCAAAAAATGTTGGGACGGGGAAGGGGTAGTCGTCTACAATCCTTGTTGGAGAAAGCGTTGCAGATAAAAGTGAAACCACAAAAAGATTAAAGATGCGTTAAATTGCATAAGAGTATATTAAACGTTGAATGCGGTCGTAAAAAGTGAGCTTAAAGGTACCAGGGTCACGAAGCGGCAGAAAGCATGTGCCAAATGGCTGATCGATTTTCCGATCGCGAGCTCATGCCAAATAGCATCCTCACGGGAAGTGGGTAAAAAATCTTTATGGAAAAGGAATATTATCAAACTGTGGGTGGGAAGCACATAATCGTAGATGCACGCAGTTTTTAAGGATTTTGGATAAATCATGTAAGGACGTTGGCCTTATATTAATTAAAGCTCACCTTGATACAGTCTTCTGCCGCCATTTTCCCATTCGTCACGCCATAGAACTCACTCTTTCCTATTCTCCCCTCGGCGTTTATAGTACCAGTCACGCGTGATGGAAGGTTCACACTCCAGATGTACGTTATGTTAGCACCTCGTTCTGTTGTTGAGTGCGTTCTTTTTTTCCTGAGCTGCCCCGGTTAGGCGGGCTGGCTCGTTTAGCTGAGCTCCCGGCACGTCTGAGAAATACACCAAAAATCTAGTTTGCGATTACACGGAAAAATCTCAGCCCGGTTAACCGAGATTCCGGCGATCCCGGCCGAACCGAGCTGAGATTTTTCCATGTAATCGCGTTCACCGGGACAGCCTGGTTAGCCGGGCCAGCGATCTCTAACCACATTACTCCACTTAAGAGCAAAATGGCCCACGGAATAGTCCTTTTTTGGTTTAAATAAAGGATAAATAAGATGGCAAACCATAAGGCTTCTTTAAATTGTAGAATGGTGAATTTTAATAACAATTTAGCGAGCAAACGTCTCTCCACTTCTTCTTCTTCTTCTTGATGCCTTTTTTCACATATTGTAAATTTAGTCCAAGCCAGGCTGGCTCACCGCTGAAAGACATCCCGGCAAACCTATAGACCATCCCTTATTAGAGGAGCTGCGAGTGGTCAAGGGGTTAGTCACGTGTGGTTTAGGGGCCGATTAATCTCTCAGTCTCCCAGGATCGAAAGCAGCACGGGACCCCGAACAGAGTTTTTTCTCAAGTTTTTTTTTTCCCCGTTTTCTTTTTGTATACAAATCTCACAAATACGCATGCGTTCTGTACGTACAATCGTGTGATAGTAGTAGTAGTAGTCAGAGTAGTAGTAGTAGTAGTAGAAACTTTATTAAGAGTGTCAAAAGCCATCTAGCCAGGGAAAAGAAATCCCTTGCTAATTTGGGGACACCAATTAGGGAAAAATTTACAAGCTAAAAACTATATACAATAATAGGTAAAATATCAACAGTTATCTAGTTTCAGGATTAATAGTAAAAATATACAGAAATCAAAATGAACAGAGGCTACAGCCTGCGCAGCCATCATCTAAAAATTCACTTATAATAAGTTGGCGTATCTTGCCTTTGAACGACATCAGGGTCGTATCCATAGCCTAGGCCCAAGATATCTAATAGAGTGCTTGCCGTAGGTGACTGTCTCATACCTGGGTATAGAGAAATCTGCTTGCCTCAAATTGTAATTGCTATTTGGTTCTTTAAAGATATTATTTATATAAGCAGGGCACAGTTTATGCTTTACTTTATACATAAGGATGCACAGATCCTGAAAGCGTCTGTTTAGTAGAGTAGGCAGATCTGCCTTCTCTAATAACTGTTCATAACTAGAATTATTGTCCTTGAAAACTGCCCTAAGTCATCTTTCTTGTAATCTTTCAAGCTTTCGCCAGTGTCGCTCGCTTTGCAGAAATGCCACACAAGGTGACAGTACGTGAGGAATGGTAATATTGCGCTTTTGAATAATATTAACTTAGATTTCATAGGAATTAAATTGCGTAGTCTCATTAGAACACCAATTCTCTGGCTGGCTTTTTTGCAGATAGAGATTATATGCTCAGAGAAATTTAGCTTAGAATCTAACACTACTCCTAGAAGTGTGATGTTATCTTTAGTTAAGATTTCGGCATCGTTCACGCAAATATTACTGTCATTTCGAGTGAAGCCCAAGTTCAAAACTTGGTACTTTTTGAGGTTTCCCGCCAGTAAGTTAGAATCATACCACCTTGTAGCCAAGTTGGCACTATCCTTTAACTGGAAAGTCACACCTGCCTGGTCTACGCCTATGTGGTAAATTTGATGGTCGTCTGCATACATAGACAAGTTCGCTGATAGGCAATAGGATAGGTCATTCTAGAAAACATTCCATAACAACGGGCTAAGCGCGGAACCCTGAGGACAGCCACGACTCACGTAACGGCCCGAACTAACATGACCGCCGATCTTTACTTGATATTTCCGTTCTTTTAAATAGCTGTTTAAAAGTTGAATAGCGCTTTCCTGAAAACCGTACGCCTCAAGCTTGCTCAGAAGTAGTGGTGGGTGTAACGAGTCAAATGCATTTGACATGTCTGTTGAAAGTATGCTCGCAACCTATCTTTGATCCCTCGCGAGTCTCCAATCTTCTACTAAATTGATCAATGTTGTTTCGCAGCTGTGAGCTTTGCCATAGGTGGATGAGTTTTGGTAAATGCAATTAAAATGCAATTACCAAAGCCAGAGTTGATCTGTGCCCCAACCAACTTCTCAAGAACTTTGCTTACACATGGTAAGAGAGTTATGGGCCGATAATTTTCCTTTGCATTCCTGTCATCCTTTTTATATACTGGGGCCCAATGCCCACACTTCCATTTACTAGGCCACGCATTCTTGTTAATACAAGAATTGAACAAGGTGGTTAGTGGAGCGGATAATTCATTAGCACCTATTTTTAAGGCCTTTGAAGGGATGCCTCAAGGGCCGGTGGCCTTGTTTATATTCAGCGAATCGAGAGCTGCAAGGACTTGTCCCTGTGTAACTGTTTCGATTTCAATGGTCTGAGTAGAATTCCTATTTTCGTATTGAATCCTCTGAACACAAGGATGATCTCTAAAGTCCTCTATTGACTTTCTTTCTGTCGCTGTGCCACCGATGCCATCCCCCAAGGTAGCAAAATGCTCAACCAATTCCTCAGCCACTTGTTGTTGATCCGTTATCATACTGCCGTTTATTTTTAAGTAGATGTCGTTAGAACCCAAAAATGGCTTGAAAGTTTTGAAAAACGCCTTGGGATTGTTTTTCAAATCGTTCGACTTTTTATACCAGTACTGTTTGATAGCGATTCTTCGTTGTTTGGTGGCCTCGTTCCTGGCTTTGCGTCGTAATTCCCAGTTTTCTGGCGTTTTATTTTTTATAGGTAAATGTGCTTACCACATGAATAAATGCAAGAAAACAAATTCCAAACTATAGACCATCCCTTATTTTATATTTTCTGATAGAGGAGCTGCGAGTAGTCAAGGGGTTAGTCACGTATGGTTAAGGGGCCGGTTAATCTGTCCCTCCCGTTTTCTTTTTGTATACAAATCTCACAAATACGCATATGTTCTGTACGTACAATCGTGTGATAGGTAAATGTGCTTACCACATGAAGAAATGCAAGAAAACAATTCCAAACTATAAACCATCCCTTATTTTTTATAAGACCAGGCTGGCCCGTAAAGTTACGGGCCGATTACATGAGCCAGTTGCGGGCTGGCTCGTTTACCCGAGATCCCGGCACGTCTCAGTGAAAAAACACCAAAAATCAAGTCTGCGATGACATGAGCCCGGTTAGCCGAGATCCCGGCATTAGGATGCCAGGATCCCGGCTAATAACCGGGCTGAGATTCAGTTCCCTGTAATCGCGTTCACCGGGGGTTAGCCGGGCCAGGGATTTCTAGCCACATTACTCCACTTTAGAGCAAAATGGCCCACGGAATAGTTATGTTATGTCTGTTAAATAAAAGATAAATAAGATAGCAAACCATAAGCCTTCTTTAAATTGTAGACTGGTGAATTTTAATAACGATTTAGCGACAAAAGTCTCTCCACTTCTTCTTTTTGTTGTTATCTTTTTTCACATGACATATTCTAAATTTAGTCCAAGCTGGGTTGGCTCACATTATGTTATACCGGACTGAAAGACATCCCCGATTACATTGGCCCGGCTCATGTACATGTAATCGACAACCAACTTAGGCAGTGGATTCTGCCAAGCTGGAAATCGGCTTGGCTTTGATTTTTTGGTAGATTTTTTTAAGCAAATTTACTGGAATAATTCGCTATTTACAAGTATAACTTTCATCGCTTTCCGAAAAAATATAATTGTTGGCATAATTTGCATTATTGGTTTGTTTTTAACTGAAAAATATAAGTCACTTATCGATCACGCAGCCATTTTTTGTGACTTTTCTTGTCACGCAATTTTTAGTTATATTCGCGCGAAGACGCGTAGCATCATCCGATTGGCCGCAATCTTTCTAACTTGTCGGCGTGTAATTGGCTATTCATTTCTTTGAAATGACTGGGACTGGGAATCTCCACTGCATCCGAGCAAGAAACGTACCACGACAAGAATGGATAAGACTAGAATATTGGTTGTATTGGTCCTTTTAATCACATTTTCTTCAACCTTATCACTAGGAGACGAAACTGAAGAAACAGCATCCGACGCCGAAGGTTTGGCAACTGAAGACGTTGCGGAGGAGACGACATCAGAAGACTCGAGTTCAGTTGATGATGTCAAAGAGGAGGACGATGTATTGGTTCTAACTTCGAAGACGTTTGATTCTGTTGTGAACGATAAAGATATCATTCTCGTAGAGTTCTACGCTCCCTGGTTTGTTTCAGTCTTTTGCATTGTTTATATTTTGTGCCTGAGTGAGAAATTGAGGACAAAGAGATTCATGTTATTATTATGTTTATGGACCTCTCGCGATCGATTGTTACATTGCTTTGAAAATTCATTTTCGGATAATTTTGAATAAGACCCGCATAAAGTCATCGCGCAGATGTGCATGCACTTTCTTTTAAGCTCAAGTTATAAATCAACATGAGGGGAAAAACAAAGCCAAATTTTCTTTTAATGTTAATACAATGTCAATTTCAAAGAAGATACCTGAATGCATTAAGCTTAAGCTTTAATGCAGTAATTTATCTATTATCATCTCTTTTATTTCCTGTAAATGTTGATTTTAAAGACATTTTTAATTAGCTGTGATAAAATTGTTTGTGTAAGCAAGTTGTCTGGGAAGTTTTTCCTTGTGTTTAGAAAACTAAGAAATTGTTTCTGAGTTCGGTAAATGATGCGTGGTCAGTTTACATTCTAACAAAACCAACAAAGTGGTTATTTTAGCTTATTTACGTCAAATTAAAAGAACTGTCTTCTTTGAAATACTCTAACCTCTCTGTTCACCTATGACAACATACATGTAATATTATTTTGCGCTTTGCAATTTAAAGTTTTGCACTGCTAAAGTCAATGAGTGCACTTTGAAGACTTTAACGAAACAAGAAGTTGTTTTACCTACAGCCAAGCCATTTTGAGGAATACAAAAATTTGGTTTTATCAACGGAGTTGATAATGTAAATTGGCCACCGTACAGAGATTCTAAAAGCTGACGTTTCGAGCGTTAGCCCTTCGTCAGAGCGATTCGCTCTGACGAAGGGCTAACGCTCGAAACGTCAGCTTTTAGAATCTCTGTACGGTGGCCAATTTACATTATCAACTCCGTTGATAAAACCAAATTTTTGTATACTACTTCCCCACCGACGCAGCACCACAGTTTCTTTAG